>NW_028301597.1:34541136-34844166 GCF_987345545.1 Pholcus phalangioides
CTTCTCTTTTATTCTCTGATGTCCCCTTTCGCAATCGCACTCTACTAAATGAGCTCTTCCCAAGATTCTCACGCCAAAAAGCGTAGAAATTGGGAGGAATTTATAAAGTGAATAAATGCTCTAGGAAAAGTCTTCATGTTGAAGAACACAAACATGCATGCGCATGGATAACGAAATGCCAAAAGTCAGCAACATTTCAAATGGGATTTCATTAGTTTTTTTTTTCTTTTATAACTTTAGATTGCGTGGACGGAATAAACTACAAAAATATATAATGTTTTTTTCCTCTCATTTTTCCTCTGAAATCAGTCTATTTCTCATGATTTCTCCGAGGAAAAAAAAATCAGCCGTGATTTTCAGGAAAAGAATTGCGAGTGGAATTCCAGAAATGTAAAATCGAACGGAAGAAAAATCTTCAATTCACACGTGATTGAATATTTCTCTCAAATTCCACAAAGAATTCTAGAATCCTCAGCATTATTTTAAAAAAAAATGAAAAATTCCCCTTAAGTAAAATTTTGTGATTGTATTTTGCAATAAAGAAGTAAGTAGCATAAGCATTTACATTCCGGAACCCTGTTATACGTGTTTGGGATATCTGCATTTTTCTGTCGGAAATTCCTTTCAAGTTTTTAACCCTTTGTCTTCCTGATAAATAAATAAATAATCGTTTCAGATCTGTTCTTTCGGGAAACACTCGTGTTATAGCTATTTCTTGCAATAAAATTAATTATTGATAGAGTTTTTATTTAGTATATTTATTTATTTAGTATATTATTTAGTTATAGAGTCTTAAATCGTTTGTTTGAGCGAAAGAAACCAACATTGGATAAACTGTTTTTTACACTTTAGTACAGTAGAACTTGATTAATTCAAACTTGGTTCACTCGAACTTTGCGAACTCCCCTTGAGTTTCATTCTAACTTAATGTTAAAATTCCTTGTTTAATTCTCACTTTTTTAGAATTTTTCAATTATTCGAAGTTAGAGAAAAAACAAAATCATGATTTTTTTAATGAGAAAATTTTATTTTTGAAAAATTCTACGAAAAGCCAGACTTCTTGCTTTTCTTGGTCGAATTGTTAAACAACAATTTTTAAAGACAAATAAAAATATAGAAATTATTTTTTTCTTGCATTCCCTTTGATAATTTAACGTTCATTTTAACATTGTTCAGCTAGAGTGCTTCGGGAATAAGTACCATTTGGTATCGATTTATGCTTTTCAACCTATAAGATCAAGGCGTAATTCCAAATTTGAATCTTTTTTGTCGCCATTGAGAGCATGAAAACTACAGATTGCAATACTTAAATGAAAGTTATATTTACTTGATGGCATAAGAATGATAAGCAGAATTCGGGAAACAGTTTCGTAACGGATGATCATGAGCTATTTCCGTAAATCAGGCTCATTTGATCATTTTTATCGCACCACGGTCATTTTCTGCACGCGAGGGCAAATTAGACCGGGAACTACAATTTATTGCTGGTTCCGAACGGCAGCCTTTTCTATGCTCACCGAGAGGTTAGTGCGCTAACGCCCTCGGTGTGGGACTCCCTTCGGTAGCAATACTTTTCTGTGGTCACGTCACCGTATCTGTTGTACCCCTGTGCCAGGGAAGATTCTGAGAAGGATGAACCGGGTATCGCATTCGCGATACCTCTCAACATCCTTTGGTACTTCAGATGAACATCTTATCTACCTGGGCTACCGCAGTACATCAGCCTTTGAGCATGATCAAGAAATTCTGCATTGATGCTGATTTGCTGATTCAAGAACACGGAGTGATGTGCTAAGATCAGTTATTATAATTATAAGTTATTAAATTTTGAGAAACAGTTTCTCTCTCTCTCGCAACTGATGATGAAATTTTAATAATTGATCATTATTATACTATGTTTGTAATAAATTTGAATTTTGGATGATTCGAACTTTTTTCCAGTGTCTTTGCACGTCGAATTGACCGAGTTCGATTGTATTTAAGATGTAATGCACGCACGCACATATTTATTTATTTATTTATCATATACACATTGAATATACTCTTATTCAAATATAGATTTTTTAAACATAGCTTTTCCTTTTATAGAATTTAGAATTTTTAACATAATCTTCATTTCTTATTTTAAAAAAATATATAGCCCTTTTTTTCAACTATTTTCTGTAAATTCAGCAATTATCATTTTCACTAAATTCGTTTTACAGGAACTTTTTTCCCCACAAGAAAGTATCTTTTTTAACAAAAAAATTTCTCTTTTACAAAAAATGTATATTGTCTACAGAAATTTATCTTATTTGTAGAAAAATTTATCGCCTTTTTATACGAAGTTGTATGAAAGATACAAAATTTTATTTCCTCATATTATTTATTTCCATACAATTTCTTTTCTTCAAATTTTAAACATATATGTTTGATTCGATAAAATTTTATTTAAACATTTTTACCCGTCTTCTTCATAGGAAAGTCTGCTTGAAAACAAACATTCGTAACTTTTTTTTTATAACAGATTGCTATTCAATTTTGCATAATTTCTTTTTTTAAATATTTTTTGGCACAATTTTATTTTTTAAGTATTTTCATCTTTTCCCCTCTCATTCTTGTTTCTTATTTGCCTAGGCGTGGGAAAGACATCATTTCTATTGAAACACGTCTTTCTGGTATTTATCCAGCTTATAAATCATTGAGGACAGTTATTAATTTTATCATCGCAATTTTTTTAAGAAAAATATCTGGCAAAAAAAAAATAAAGATAAAAATACACACGTGTAGGAAATAAGAAAATAAAAATACACACGTGTGTAGAAAATAAGAAACTAAAAATGCACACGTGTAGTATTTCTTCCAGGTCTAATAGAAGGTGTTTTCGAAGAAGTAGATTGACATTCCGTATAAATTTCCCAAGGGGTCAGAATCAAATCAAAATATATCACGAAAGTTTAAATGTCGTTTAAGATTTCAAAATTATTTTTTAAATTGTACGGATTTGTATTTTACACAATTTCTTTTTTTTAAGCAATTTTAGAATGATTTCGCTTTTATGCGTTTTTAGTTTCTTCTCCCTTTTTTGTTTATTTCCCTTGACATAGAAAAGATAGATCATTACTCTTGAAACAAGTGTTTCCAGTTTCCATTCTAATTATAAAACATTGAGGATAGTTGATAGAATAATCATCGTAAATTATATTTGTTCCTGCTAAGTATCTCATAAATAAAGGTATTCCATAATTTTCGCATGATTCGTAATAAAAATAGGAAAAGAAAATAAAATCTGAAAAATAAGTGTTTTTTGGTGTTTATACATAACTTGCATGCTAATTGGCATCCAAAGTAATTATAAGCCAATCAAAATGCTGTTCTCAGCGTTCTCTATCATAATCTATATCAATATTCAAGTCTCTAACGTAAACACAACCGGATAATTAAGTAATTAATAATTAAACACAGGGGGAGAAATTCTGCAATTTTGAAGATTTCCAGCTAATTTTTCAAGGAAAATATTGGACAAAAATGACGGTTAATAATAGACACGTGTAGAAAAATAAGAAAATTAAGATGTACACTTGTAGTGTTTCTCTTCGTTTTAAATCGAAGGTGTTTCCGAAGAAGTAGATCAACATTTCGTAAATATTGTTTAAATGTCATTTAAAATTTGATTTCTTTTTTTAAATTTATGTAACGCATCTCTATTTAATATTAGAAAATTCCTTCTTTTTTCAAATATTTACGATTTGGTTTTTACAAATTTTTGTCTTTTCTCTTGTTTCTTACTTGCTTAGGTATAAGAAAAACAGATAATTGCTCTTGTATATCTTTAACAAAGGTTTGTATCTTTTATTCAGCGTATAAAACATCGAGGATAATTACTGGGGCAATCATCGCACAATAAATTTGCTTTTTCTAAACATCACTTGAAACTAGGTAGTTCATATTTTTTGTACATATATTAATAAAAATAAGGAAAAAAAGAAAATTTGTCGAAATAACTATTATTCGTGTTCATAAATATTTTGATGGTATCGTGAGTGCATTTCTCTACAATGACTGATTTCTTTTAATTAATCGCGGAACTGGACATTCTTTCTTTCCTCTCTTTGCGGATCCACAGCCTATTTCGACTTCGGAGGAAAATCTTTCGTCTTTTGGGGGGGGGGGGATTATATTCGCTTCTTTTAGATATCACTTGAAAAAAAAGTATTTCATAATTTAAGTATATAGCTCCTTATCAAAATCAGAAAAAAAGATAAATTTGTGAAAAAATAAGTGTTATTGGTATTTACCTATATATACAGGGTGATTATAAAAAAACTATCCCGACATATGGGCCCCTAACTATCATACCATTCACAGAAACTGAATGAAATTTTGGCATAAGGTATTTTGATGTATGCGCTCAAGAATGATATGGAAAACAACAGTGTCACTCTAACACTTTACGGTTACAGTGAGAAAATTTCGAAAATATCAAATGGCAACACCAAGTTTTTTGTATTGGAATGTGATCTCCATTGTGAAAAACCCTAAATAGCGTTTGAACGGCAACTGTAGCATGAAAATCACCGGCGGTAGATAGGCTAAAAGTGAGGACAACCAATAAGGACAGAGAAGCAGCATAAAATAAAGCATTTTATTGTGTTTCACAAATTTTCCACATGACCTTGTGGAGGACTAATCAGGCTGGGATCTCAGCCGAAGAAACGGTGTGACGAATGAAACGAACATTAATGCTCTGGTGCACGGCAAAGTCCTTTTTACTTTTTCCTTGCCTAGCTCCGGGGATTTTCGTGCTACAGGTGCCATTCCAACACTATTTAGTGTTTTTCAGTATGGAGATCGCGTTCCAATACAAAAAACATGGTGTTGCCATTTGATATTTTCGAAATTTTCTCTCTGTAACCGTAACTGTTAGAGTGACACTGTTGTTTTCCATACCATTCTTGAGCGCATACCTCAAAATACCTTATGCCAAAATTTCATTCAGTTCTGTGAATGGTATGATAGTTAGGGGCCCATATGTCGGGATAGTTTTTTTATAATCACCCCGTAAATTTTTTGGCTACTTCATACCTAAAGTAGTTATGCGGCAATCAAAATACAGAGTTCTCATTCCTAACTGATCAATACCCAAACCACTAACATACACACACCGGAGGAATGAATAATAATTAACCGCACAGGGGAGAAATTCAGAATTTTTAAACGTTTTGAGCAAATTTATGAAAAAAGATAAGGGACAAAAAATGAAGATATAAAAATGGACACTGTAGATGATAAGAGTGTACACGTGTAGTTTTTCTCCCCGGTTAAATCGAAGGTGTTAGCGAAGAAGTAACTCAACATTTCGTTTCCCAAGAGCTCACAATCACCAATGTTGAAATGGCGTTTAAAATTTCACCCCGTTCAATATTTTTAATTTTTTATAACGCGAATTTTATTCAATTTTACACAATTTCTTCCCCTTTTTTACACACTTTCAACACAATTTGGTTTTCAAGCATTTTTATTCTTTTTCTCCCTGTTTCGCTTCTTACTTTGGCCTGGGAAAAAACAACAGGTCATTGCTCTCGAAACAGGTCTTTCTATTTTTATTGAGCCCATAAAATATTAACGATAATTTTGAAGACATATAATCATCGCATATTATATTTGTTTTTTTTTTCTAAATATCACATGAAAATAATTAGTCCGCAATTTCTTTGCATTTCCTAATAAAAATATGAAAAAAAGAAAACTTGTGAAAATAAGTATTATTGGTGTTTATGAAAATTTTTATGGCTAAATTGGTACCTTAAGTAAGTGTTTCTCAAAGTGTGCGTCGCCGCTCCTTGAGGCATCCCCAACCTTTGTCATGGGATTTGGATTCTCCATCACTGCGAGTTGGAGATATTGATTTGTTTGCCTAATTAAGCTTTTAAATGTTTCTTTTAGAAGAAAAAATAGCTACTAAACTCCTCTGGGGAGAAGGGTGAACAGATTGGGCAAGGAAGCCGTGGGTGATAAAAGTTTGAGAACCACTGCCTTAAGTAATTATTACAGCCAATCCAAGAAAATGCAATTCTCGCGTTCTCACTGATAATTGATTATAATGTCCATGCCAGTAACTTAAACACAAACAGAGGACTAAATAAATTATAAATTAACCACATAGTGAAGAAATTAAGTATTTTTGAATTTTTTGAGCACATTTTTTAAGAAAAATGTTGGACAAAAAAAAAAAAGATAAATATTCACACGTGTAGAAAATAAGAAAACAAAAATGTACACGTGTAGTATTTCTCTCCGGTTAAATCTGAGGTGTTTGCGAAAAAGTAGCTCAACATTCCGTATAAATTTCCCAAGAGATCACCATCACCAAAGTTTAAAAGTCGTTTAAAATTTCACTCTGGATTCTTAAGAGTTTCCTACTTTCAATGCAAGTGATCTCAAGTAAGGACAGAAAGGAGAGAAGAATGGAATTTTCCACAGTATTTTTATAAGAAAAAAAAAAAATTGAAACCTAAAAGTATTGACGCTCCAAAATAGAAAAGAAAAACTTGTGGGGGAAAAAAAAGTAGGGAAAAAGACTCCGTTTTCTTTTCACTCACAGAATAAAGGGATTTAAAGCTTCTCGAGTAACTGTGACGAAAATAATGAAGTCGTGAAGGTGTAGATCGTTCGATAATACTTTCGGGAAATCCCCCAAAGGAGATCGGACGAATACTGGAGAACGGGAACACATACCCGACCAGAGACGATTAGGGTCTTAGAAAGGGACTGGAACCGAAATAATAATAATCGAAAGGAAAAAAAATCGCCACTTACACCGCAGAGATTCATCCCGGAGACTTAGGATTGCTGCTACAAAAGAGTTTTTACTCTTTTGGATTCAAATATCAAATAGGTCCGTGGAAAAATAAAAAACGAGAAGAAACAGAACACTAACACTCTATTTTGTTCAAACATTCTTACAATTTCGATTCTGAGAAGAAAAACGCGAGGCTATAAAGAGTTCTTGGAGATTGAACTTTTCTCACCATTGATGAAAGAAGCCATTTGAGTGAAAATACAATTGAAGTAATAATAGTATCGCAATCATCATCGTCTTCTTTTTATTTCCCCCTTGTATGGTGCGATTCTCGGAAAGTCTCTGGATATGTCTTCTCGAGAGTTTCTTCTTCGTTTCTCCGATTTGAACTGAGAACAAATCTTTTCGGTGAGCGTTCGTACAGTCGTATTGCTTCCCTGCTTGATGGCCCGTGCCTTAGACTTGTAGAATCTACAGTGTATATTGTGCATATATGTTACGGTGAATATGATGAATCGGTTACTATACATAACAATCTGTTATTATGCATACTTACCAATCGTCTTGGTATGTTTGATGTATTGATACCTAAAAGTGATATTTATCACTTTTTCGGTAAATATACATAATACCAAAGCGCCGTTCGTAAATTTTATAAATACCGAAAATGTTATCACATTTACTGGTAATTATGCATGATAAACAAGTGCAGTTGGTAAATTTGATAAATACTTGAAATTCATCGTTTTTATCTGTGATTATGCATAATGCCCTGATGTAATTGGTGAATTTTATCAATATGAAAAAAAAAAATCCAACTCAGTGTAGTATTTGTGATGAATATAGTCGATCTCCGATAAAACGATAACAATTTTTACTATCGTACCCCGATATATAACATATAATACATGTATGAATTATTGTGTATAGAATATAGTACAATTCATCATGTTTTTCAACGGCGCGACGTTTGGGTATTATGCTTAGCCCTACCATGCATGATTTTTTTTTTTATTTTGAGCTAATATTTTTTTCCCATAATTATTGAAGCCTTTAGAAAGCTGGGAAAAATATTTAAAAAAATCTATTCCGAATTGTATTCCGTATAAAGAGGACGTAAAATCACATATAAAATTAATGCATTGAAGTATTACTTCCCAAATGTATATAACTACCTACTTAATGATTCAAACTATACAAAGAGAAAAAAAATTGAATTGTAAACTTTAACGTAAAAAAAAAGAAAAGTAAATAAGTCATTTCGACCCTACGGTGCATGATTTTCTTTTTTGACAGGTGACAGAAGAATTACATTTCTTTTGTTAATTGAGGAGTTTTACTGCCACCTATGAATGAATTCGAAAGGAAATTAAAAATGGGAATAATTAATGTCTCAAACACGAAGTTGCCAATTGGCAACGGGAAAAGAAACATATTTAAAATAGATGTTGCCAACTGGCAACAGTATGAAATGTAGGAAACCGAAAACCATAATTGGTGAGACAGGGTTCCAATGGGTAGTTATAACTACCCATTGAACCTTCATCAATCGTTATAACTACCCATTAACATTTTGGTAAGTTGGCTTACTACCCAAAAGTTTTTAAAACTAAAAAAATATCACTGTCAACGGGGATATTTTTTTTAGTCTTAACAGCACTTGGGTAGTAAGCCAACTTACTAAAATGTTCGGTGATTATGCATAATAACCTGATTTGTCACCGTTAACGTAACATACATTTTTGAGATAGTTTTAAAATGTGCATTATTCTAAGAAAGTGGTTATTATTATCATTTTTATTAGAAAATGAAATATACAGGATGTCTCATTAATTCATAAATCATTTTTAAATTCTTAAAAATGAAGGAATTTCTATATTTGAATGCGATTTGCGAATATGTTTTCTCAAAAGGAATATTGTTTTTTTCTGGTGCAGAAACAAAATTTAGTTCACATTTTTGTCGATAGAAGGTGTTGCATGAAAGCAAAAAAATCTGTACCTGAACTTTTCTTCAATCCCTTCTTTGTCCAAAATGTTTGTAAAACGTGAACCGGTGATTCGGAGCTGAGGAAAAACAACTTCATCAATCGTGTAGAGAGAAAAAAAAATGTCAGTCTCTGCTGTTCGTACAAAGTACAAGAGACTGTATACCAAGCAAGGATGACTGAAGTTTGAAACACACCTTGGTTTCAATAGCAATATTTGGCGGTCACGGCAGATTCCCATAGAAGATAATGTAAAGGAACCTTCTTTATAAGGCGATGAAAACGCAACGACCTTGGATATAACGACATTTTCTTCGTTTCTTACCGTTTTTATACCGTTTGTCCATGGCCTTTTCTTGAGAAATTCCGAGAATTAGAGCCAATCACATTCACGAAATGTTTGTCTCTTATTCTACCGATGATTATCAATGAAACTAAAAGATTTATTGCATGCGAGACTTACGTACACGTTTAAATGGCCCGTAAACGGGACGTTCCCGTATTTTTGACTAAGTTTGCTACTTTTTTAAAAATAAAAATGCCCCCCCCCCTCCGTTTTTTTTTTTTTAGCGAAGCTTATTTTAATTTATAATCTAAACTATAAATTGGAGACGAAGATATTATAATTTAGAAAAAAAAACCACTTTATCGGTGCCATGGCTGATTATATGTAATTTCTCTGAAAATTAATGAGAATTGTCAATTTCCCGTGTTTATGACCCTGAATTCCTGCATTTTTTCGGTAAATTATGGCCATCCAAGTGGTACTAAAATTTCAACCATATAGGGCCGTATACACGCGTCCAGTAGTTTAATAGTTGTCTAAATTTGAAGTCGTCAAATGTTTTGAAATGTATGCAGTCGTTAAGGGACGTTTACACGCTGTTCATCAGTTAAGTTATCAAGCAGACAAGTAGTTGAGAACCGGATTCTTTTCCCCCCGTTAAATAGGCCCTAAGAACATGCGCCAGTGCACGCGGCCTCGTATTATCCAATAAGCAGTGAGTCTTGATTACTTACGTTGGGACAGTTTTTTTTGCGCACTTAACGATACAGTGGAACCTCTTGATAACGGATAACCCTGGGGCCAAAAAGTTTATCCTCTAACAGGGAGTGTTCGCTAATATGAAGATACCATGTTCCGTAGAAACTCGTTTATACTTCACATTTATACGACGTTTGGGTTCGGTTGCAATTAGTTACAATAAATTTTAATGTTAAAATGCATATGATAATGTGTGTATGTGTGTGTAAAAGTCAACATCTCGCGATGGTTATGTATAATCACCAATTGCCTCAATAAAGAAAGCTTGATTTGAAATTTCCACTACATTTATCACTTTCACCTGCAATTATGCATAATTCCCGAAAAAATGGGAAGTGCGATAAATACGGGAAAAATTTATAACCTTTCCTCTGTTAATTCAATTTACTAATTTTACACGTACATGGTACGCGCACTACAAGTATTTTGCAATAAAAATTGAATTAATTGAAAATATTCATAACAACATTATCAATCTTGTAATGGTGGCTTTCTCCACACATACCAGCATGTGCAAACAAAAGTAACATTACCATTCGGAATCACCATCCTGGATCATAGTTATGTTCTGTTAATCAGGTAACTGATTGCCGGGTTATCATATTTATCAATACGAGCTTGGAGTTATACAAAATCACCGGTTAATATAGTAAATTTTCTATTAATGGACAAAAATTCACAAATTAGAGTTTGGAAAAAAATTGGAGTTTGTCTGATTTTACTGTCCGCTATCAAGCGGGTTAGCTAACGGGGATAGATATATATTAGAGCCCTATTCTACGGGATCGGAAATCAGAAAATGTCCGCTAACGGGAGGTGTCCATTAGAGTAGGTTCCACTGTATAAATTTAACGTTGCACTGTTGGGGTCTACAATTTCTCTACAATTTCTTTCAGTGTCATTGAAGCATAGGGTTTTCCTACCGGTGGACGAAGAATCCTAGTGGTCCATAGGACTTCACTAGCGGTTCAATGAGAAATAGTAACAAACAGCAGAAAAAAACAGTTCTAGATATTTCTCTATACCATACTCCAGCCATATAGATGTTTTCTTACATATTCTTTTACACTTTTGGGATTCCCTAGACCACGGATTCCTTCTGAGAGAGTCTGCCTAAAAAAAAAGTTGAAAAACGCTGAAATGTTTCCTAATAAATGAATGTAAGAGGAAGCAGTGGTGTGTGCAAAAGCTTTCTGTTTTCTCTGTTTTTTCTTCTGATTGGAACCTTTGATTACCCCTTTTACATAATTACAGGGACAATCGTCCGACTAGTGTGCATTGTTTGTTGCGGTAGTAGTGAATTTCGAACTAAAAGGCAATCGTTATAACCAAAATACAAACCAGTTCTTTTTTCCTCTCTACGCAAAGTAAGATAGTGGTATTTTTATTCACGATTCCTAAACAGATATTTCTTCATGCAAATTGAAGCTCGTGCCGATGCAAAAATAAAGATAAAATGTGTGAACTAATTCATTCAAAGATAATAATATTTCGAAAGTTTTGGATAGCAAATGGGGTAAAAAACTTGGAAAAAAGAATTATCTTCAGTCCTCACCCATATATTTATCCTCAGTATTCCATTTCATTTGTGTGTGTGTGTGTGTAAGGAGGGCATGGCATCTCGTACATGCTACAGTCAGACCCCTAGTATAACGTCACCCCTGGAGACCGAATAAAAGAATACAAATGACTTAATAAGCGAGGTGACTAAATAACAAGACCAAACTATTTATACAAAGATATCTGACCTGTTAAAAACCTACAGAGACGGAACAGAATCAGTTTCTGAAATGTTACAATATTGATTATTTCATTATAGCAATATCTCATGGCATCACCAATGATTTAGGACATACAATTTACTCGGGAGGAAAAAAAGCTGATTTTTCTATCAGTTTTGACGCCAAAACATTTGTTAGATCTTTTTCGGAGGCTCTTACAGTAATGATCGGGCCCTCATTACTTCCTGCAACGAAGTGTTTCTCAATATATATATTGATAGTGGAGTTTCTTATACTCTATACTCTTCCTCCTCATTCCATATATGGCTATTATTTTAGATATATATATATATATATATACGTATATTTGTTGCAGGAGGATTATGAAGAGATGAGAGCTAGCTACTCGTTGTAACTTCTACTATATCTCCTAATAGTTTTCTCTTGATCTCTCGAAAAATGTTTCCTCTTTCATCATTTTCTACAAAAAAAGAGACTCTTTTTTTGTTGCTCATCTCATTGTAAGAGCCCCAAAGGAAACGAGAGATACGCTGCTAATCAAAACTGGAACAAGAAGGAAAGAGTGGGTCCTTATTTTTTACTGGATCACGTTCGATGGTTTCTTGTGAGTTATATTAGATGTTCACGGGCCTAATCCGATCATATAGATCAAATGGATTGACTTTACATCAAATTTTCTTGAGAGAAACGGTGTGGATACGACATGAAAAGGTACACATTAATACATCGTCTATATTATGAGTGAGCAATCGCCGGTCCGCTAGACAAGGGGGGGGGGTTCCATTGGGCCCGCGGAGCCTGATCCGGGAGAATAGTGTCAATACACTCCAACCGTATCAATACATATCATTAATAATATCTAGAGTGACCGTATTTCTTCAGAAAATACGGAAAATCAATATCTATATGGATATATGGTCAAAAAAAACTGTCATAGACAAGTAAAGATGTCAATTATAGCCAAAGAAATTGCAACAGGAGGAATGAAAAAAAAAAAGTCAGGAAACATTTCATTCACGCGTGATCCGCTACCGATTGTCAAATCACTCAAGAGGAAAACGACGGTTTACCAATGAAATTACTTTAATTAAATTCCCATAGCAAGGAAGCTCACCCCCCCCCCCTAAACTGTTGAGCTCTTTTGACTTATGTGGATCGTGGCATGTTTCCAGATTACTCAAGTATCCCACGGCACACTTCCAGATCCCTTCAAAGAAATGTGTCATGCTTCCAGATCACTCGAGTGTCCAGATCACTCGAGTGTCCAGATCACTCGCTTTCCTGTTCTGATATTTTTGTTCATAAAAGAAAAATGCGCGCGAATATTGTTTAGAATAGAAAATCTTTGCACTAGGATACCCGCTGACACCTATTGAATGAAAGCGAAACTATCTGCTATATATTATTCGAGTGAAATTGACTTTTAGGTTTCAACTGGTATGCAGCATGAAAATTAAAAATATTGCGCTATGATGTCACACTTTGCTTATTTTCATGTTACACACACATAATGGTGTAAATCTTACGAGCTAATGTTTCTATGTTTTACGCAGCAAACGTCCGTAAACCTTGAACAGGTGATTCGTGGCTGAGGAAAAACAATTTCTTCAATCCTGCTTTATCTACCATTACCAACATCACAAGGAGAATCTTATGTATGTGTCAGTAACAGAACAATTCAGAAATGAGCTATTAATCGAACACTCTGCATTTTATTGGACTTTGATTTGTATATTCCCAGAGATTTTCTTTCGTGCAACTGCCTCTATCGACAAAATTTAAACTTATTATTATTTTTTAAATAATAACGTGATCCTCACGTATTCCCAAGGGATCAGCATGATCCGTTCAGGGAATTTGTCAGTGTTAGTAAACATCCATGCCCGAACCGGGATATATAACCAAAAAAAAAAAAAATTCCCCTTACGTGAAAACAACATTTTGCGCAAATGGCATTCAAAATAACAATTCCTCCAGTTTTTAGGAATTTTTTAACTATTTAAGAATTTATGGGACACCCTGTTAAAGGAAGCATGTACGGAGGAGAAATCATTGCGCAGGCGTCGCTACATGCACATGGAAAGACGCGCCAGAAGCGCTGATGGGTTTCTTGTAAACTTGTTCACCGTACTCTGGCCGATGTGTTTAATGTTTTGAAACAAACCGTATATGGGATGTTATTTGAGTGGAAAAATCTAAGTTTTTATACCAGGAAAAAACGAAAATTTTGTTTTCATCATACGCATTAACGGCGATGTTGAAGGCTGGAGTTTATTCCGAGTGATTTATTAACGTCGTCATCGAAGGTATGTTGAAAACGTTATCTTCTTTTATAGATGTAACGTTTTATATGATGGAACTTTTCTTAAGAGTTGTAATTGGTGAATGGTGCAACGAATGGAAAAGAGAAATAAGAACTTGTTAAATTGAGGAGACCAATAGCTATATGGCAATCGGCTTTTTTTCTGCCCCTTCCGTACAAAGTAAATGATGTAGTTCACAGTGGAATTAGTATGCAGTGCCACACGATCACGGATTCAGAAATCCTCGGATTCTTTTGGATAGTTCCCGCTAGCTCTCACTTACTTACTCTCGCTACACTGTTAAGTGTAGTAACTCGTATTTTCGCGCACGAAGTAATTAGTTCCCTTTGCCGAGAACGTGATTTCGGCGAGTTGTGGGAATTATTGGCAATTAACCCCGACTAGCTTTTAAATTGATTCTTCTTCTTATTTTTTTTTAATAGGATTGTTCATTTAGTGGTTTTTGTTTGGCAACGTTGATGTATACAGGCACTCGAGTGAGAGATCATCAAAATAGCTTATTTATAAGCAAGGAAATTAATTTTGTGGTCAATTTGCGGGACGTCAAAAACCAGATATATATCACGTTATTATTTTGCTTATACTTTTATTATTATCGGGCGTATTTATGGATGGGGCGGACTCAATCTCGAGATTTTGACACCTCTCTACAGATTGTAAATAGGTGTATTTTTTTTCGCTTGAACTTTGCAGTTGAAAAACACATAATAAGAAATCGCTCGACGCCATTGCGTCACCGATAGACGCTACGCACTTTTGCAAGATGCAACTTCACTTTCACGTATTATTATTGTCAATTTTATTCCATAAAAAATATTTATGAGAAAATTCTCAGAAGCAATTATGAGTGGATAAAGTGCAATTTGATTAGTAGATATTCGAATGTTATGTGAATGCATCGAATGCCCGAGGTGTAGGAACCTAAAACTCTCTAAAATTATGGAGGTGTTAGTAGCAACTGTTTTCCACCAGTATCAGAGACAAGGAGAGTTGATTGATAAATTAACTCAAGAACTCACACAGTTAAACACATCAATGCCTGCCTCACCCTTATCACTTTCTCCTCGCGGTTATAATATAGGTAGAAATAAAAGAGAATTGAGCCAGTGGCGGGGCGGCTCGAGCTTACCTGCCACACGGGTGCGAAGTCTCATGTGCCGCTGATAAAGGTGACCCTGGCGGGGGCTGACAGGGCTCCAGTGTTTTGGGGAGGCCTCGGGATAATTTTTTCTTTTTCAGAAGAAAGCCGCGTACCATCGTTAAAATGTTCGTGACCATACATCCCGCTTTTAAAATTTTCTGTTTTTCTGTCCCGTAATATTTTATCGTTCTTAATAACTTAATCATCAAACCCGAAACAACACTTATTAATGTTTTGTTGTTTGAAAAAAACATCTTTAAAGGAAAACTGCAAGTGATTGCAGTGAAGATGATGTGATGAAGATCAGTGATGATTTAAAGATGATGTATAACATGAGGTTGATTTTTACCAAGAAATTCTAAGGTGTTTTTGATGCTGCACTGACCGAACAAGTGAGAATCACGAATTTTCCCCTTTGCCTCCATTTGACCGTTCTGCAAAAAATAGTAGATGAGGGGAACTCAAAATACACACTTGCCAACTTGTGATGGAGTACGTGGGACGGCTCTTGCGCCATGCGATCCACATTGCAGCTGCACGCGGGCGGGGGGGGGGGGGGGGAAGCCACGTTTTCCTAACAAAAAGTTTTATTTCCTTATTAATTTTTTGGTTAAGTTGGTAGGGTGGGCCGAGAGAAATCCAGTCAGAGACAATTCTTATAATTTTTTCACACTATAAATTAACTATAGAAGGGCTTCTATAAGAAGTATGGGTTTGGGGTCCCACGAAACATTCCAGAATAGAACAGGATGTGTGGGCCATAATCAGGAAGCGTAAAAAAAAAAGTCCTGTACGGGTAGAGTTTCTGTCTCGAACAAACCCTGGTAGATGACTTTCTTATTTCCGTTATCAAACTCCCAGGCCTTGTCAATTCCGTCAAGTTTTCTCAACATCTCCGTTGTCGAATTATTGCTCAAAAGTGTGATGCGAATTTTTACTGTACGATGTTTTTAAAAATTTTGGACTGAACTAAAGTTACGTTGCCGTCCATTATAACCTGCGCCCGGATTCACCGAACGCCTCGCACCCTCGCCTATGCCGCCTCTGGTCAATGACAATAATCCAGTACCAGCCATTGAGTCCCATATTTGTGTTTGGTTCCCACGAATTTGCATATTGCGAGGAAGTATTGTTTGAAAGAAATATTAACGTAGGCAACACATTGTGAGGTGTTAGAATCTTGAAAAAAAACTCCGAAAATCTTATTTCTTCCTCTTTGACCTATACCTCAACGTGTTGATATTTTTTCCCGATTGTGGAAAATTTGGTGACCACGAACGAGTAGGATCATCATTATTATCACTATGGGTGATAGTTTTAGAATAAGTTTATAGTTTAATAATACAATGTTATATTATAATATAGTTTTTAATATAATTATATAATAAAAATAGTTATAATATATATATAATGTTATAATTTTATAATATTTTTAGAATGTGAATGTGAGATATTTTCTGATGAGTTAAAATATGTGTGGTGAATACATTTTTGAAAGACCGATGCACGTCAGCGATTCTACGGCAATTTTTTATGATGAGAACAGATTTATTGAGAACCAAATCTTGGGACTGAGGCACCTCAAAACGTCAGGTTTGAAAAGTTTCTTGCTGTATTTTTCTTAAGAAGTAATTCTAAAAGTTACAATAACTTTTTATTCATTATTTCGGTACCACATACGGTACAATCACGTGAAATCACGAACATGAAAATCAAACAATTAGTATATTTTTTGTAAGTAAAATAGCTGTATAATTTAAATACGTGGTTGACCAGCAGTCCCGGACAAATTTTAAAAATTAATAAGTAATGACAAATGAGATTCTAATAATCCACATCATGACCGATTGACATAAAAAAAGTACGGTTTTCACTGAAATATTTATCATGGATTAGAGTTTTTTTCTTTTTGGAAAAAAATTTCAAATTTTACTCACAGGTGACGCTGAAAAACGAAAATCTCTGCGTAACTCATGAAATTCAACACAAACAGAGCAACATTAATGTTTATGAGATGACAATTTGCGTTACCTCAAAATACCACATTTCAACATGACCACATCTAAACGAGTGAAAGGGTGCTCATGCTGAAATATGCTAGTTTCGTGTTACGCAAATCGTGGCACACAAGCTATGTGTGATAGTGTGATAATTTTATATTTTTGTTTCCATGTTTCTTTTGTTAATTTATAAAGCTTCCGGATATATAGCCTACATCCCATCGTTCGGGAAAGCTTGAAAATCTCTCTCTCTCTCTCTCTCTCTCTCTCTCTGAGGTGTGAAGCGGGGTGTGTCCCGGTTTTGTTTTTTGATTTATCAATAAAAAACTCTAGGCCACATGATGAATATTTTAGTGCAAACCGCACCTTTTTATGTCAATTCGTTTGATTTGTCACAATTTTTTAAAATGTGCCCAGGACATTTTTCTATTCCTTGTATTTGTATCATATAGAACATGATCATGATATTTCTCAATCATTATTTCTTCGTATTTTTTGAATTTTTTCAATAAAAAAATTGATATTCATTCATATTCAGGCCGGGATTACATTATAAAGGTTTGGTAAAAGATCTTTTAGAAAACTAGGGTAAAAAACAACCAATAAGCCTGTTGATTACATTCATTAGAATGTAACCGATGAGCTTATTGGTGGCCTTGGTTTTATTTATTTTCATACCAACTATAATTTCCTAACTAAAAATCTGTATGTTGGGAGAAATTAAATGTTTAATGCAGAGCTACGTGTGCATCTGTGTCTCTCCTCATTCTGAAGGCACACGATAAAATATAGTCAATTCATTAAAGTTAAAGAAAAAAAACTACCCACGCGCTACACCATACCATGAATATTTCTAAACTTTTTTCAAGTTTGCGATGCATTCCATGACGAAAGATATTCACTGCAAAATTTTAGTAGCTTTAGAAAAGAATAGAAAACCGAGTATGCAAGTCATTGACCCAAAATCCAAACTCTCCAAAACGAACCAGGGTAGAAATTTCCATGTCGAAGCAACCAAAATCTATTTTAGCCAAATATACACACACAAACAACTCCATCATTCTAAAGATGGAGGGGTTTGTGACCCGTAATTTATTCCAGCCTAATGGAAGCGAGAGAGTGATGTAAGCGAGAGAGAGAGAGGGTATACACTGCTCCGGGGCTTACGAGAACAATCACCCACTCGGATCCACACCAAAATACGAGTATGGATTCCTCACTACACTTCCGATCTCCAAAACATGTTAAATCGCCAGTTTTCGTTTCCTACAACATAACAACAACAACAACAACATCGATGTTTAAGCTACCATCACGCACGATGGAATGAACCCGAAGCCACCGAGTATGTAATGGCCGAGGACTTTGCCGTTGTCGAATATAAATACGGATACATTCCTCCCAAGAGAATCAGAGAAATATGAGCGTAATATTTGTACGGCCATAATTAAAGCAATTAATGCTGTCAAGGGACAACCACGTGGTTAAACTCCCAGCACGTAGGCCCTTAATGAGCGTTGGTTAGTGCGCTTTCTCCTCTCGTTTCATCCACACAAGTCCTCCATAATTCCACGCCAGTTAACAACGCCTACTCTACGTTCTCCTATCAGAAACTATATCATGATATGCATTCTCTCTCTCTCTCTCTCTCTCTCTTTGCCAATCTCAGGACACATACGAAATACACTTTCTCTCTCCTCAGCCATCCTTTTCCCCTCTACTTTCATATAACACCCGAACATTGAAGATTGCATCTTCAACAGTTTCCAGGATCGGCCCATAAAGCAAACCGGAGCTGAATTATATATACGAATCGGAGTCGGAGTGGTTGTGTGAAGAGTGGGTGGAAGGTGTGTATGGTGTTTGTCTGAAGAGCTAAGAAAAGCAATTTCTGGAAGATAAAGATTGGTCTATTTATACCGTTAATGAACAAAAAAAGAAAGTAAGTAAATGCTTTTGGACATAGCGAATATTGTTTCTGTTGACGTTGGTTTTAGTCTCGCACAAGCTATTCGTGACAAAATGTGTTCTAAAATGGCTAGTCTGGATAGTCCCTAAGGGGTTTTGGCTAATGATTAAGACGTATCATGTGTATACTTTACCGAGTATATTGCTGCGGTAAATAAAACAAAAGCCATTTTTTTCTTTGATTTTTTGATATATTATATATCAAGTGGTCAACAGTTGACCCGCGGGCCACATGAGGCCCTCGAGATAACTTTCTGCAGCCCGCGTCAAGATGATATATATATAAAAGCTGTTATATTTTATATAATACTTTCGATTGACGAAATTGTGGTTAATGTGGAAAGAACAAATTCTGATTTCACACACACACACACACACCTACTGTGGGAGTTATAGAAGTAATAGTAGCAGCTTTTCTTGAGCGATCGTCGGTGATCAGCGATGGTAATATCAACGAGTAAAATTTCCCACAAAAATTTGGATCTAATGTGCTGCTGTCTATCGGTAAAAATATTCAGTCACGTATTTATTTACCAGAAGAAAAAAAAAGATATTCAGAAAAGCATTTTTTGTACGAAATTAAAAATAACAAATTTTAAAATATCAAATAATATATCAATAGAATAAAATACTATGATATTAGAATGTATAATCTCAACATTATCATATGTGGAAAATACGAATATCATACACTGAAGTGTCAAAAAAGTGATGGGATACTTCTTAATATCGCTGCACTTTTCGCCGGGTAAAAGGAGGTCCCATGTGACTTTTTGGAACTTCAGTGTAAATAGTATATAAAGTTTCACGAGGAAACTAATAAACACATACTTAAAAACCGTGGGGGCAAATTAACATATATATGTGTGTGCACGTGCATATATAAAACGATGTGTTGCCCCGAGAAAACCTTTTGGTGTTATTTTCATGGATCTGCCCTGGGCGGACATATGTCTCTTTGGGAGATCATGCGCTTGTATTAAGTTTTTGTGCTGCGTTGTTGCTGATATGTCATTGTATGTATTTTATTCATACAAATAAAGACCTTTTCTCTCTCTCAAAGTTTTTTGTTTGATACATTTTAAACGTTTTATGAAGTAACATTCTCCACTGTGGTTAGAGCATTAACATTCAAAATTTTCTGAAAGAAAAGGAATGTAAAAAAAAAAATTGTCTCTCTCTCTCTCAATAATGAAATTTAATCTGACAGGAAATTTTAGTCCATGCCAGCTGATTTCACTGTCTATGAGAGACGTTATCAATTTACTCTCTTTAAAAAAAAATGAAGAGTTCAGTTAATAATTATTTATAATTACTAGTATTTATAATCATATGCAAAGTTTATTAATTGTTTAAATCCCGTACAAAAAAAAAAAAACTTGTGTGGTAGTGGGTGAGTTGACAATAGAGCTGGGGAGTTTGCTCCATTCACCAATGGTATATGAGTAAAGAAGCTGTATTTATAAAGCGGTCAATAGAAGCGAAAATAGGTGTTATTTTATGGGGGATGGTCGAGTCTTATGAACAGGGCCGTAACTAGGGGGGGGCAGGAGGCATCTGCCCCAGGTGGAAAAATTTAGGGAACAGCAGTTTTAGGTGGGAACAAAGAACACCATTACAAAATTATCAAATTTTACAGATATGGGGGGGGGGCAGAATAATGTTTGTCTCGGGCGTCAAAGATCTTAGCTACGGCCCTTCTACTGGTGATGTAGGATGGTTTAGCGAATGCTAGAAGTATCAGAGCTAATTAAGAAGACCGTAGAAAATCTTAACACAGTATTAGTCGGGAAATAAGACGAAAAGTATAGGGGGTAGAGGATAAGTTCGTTTTAAAGAGTTCGGATACGGAAACAAAAGGTGACCAGCAGTTTGACCATTTTTGTCGCACTACGTTCATTTTCTGCACACGAGGGCTAATTAGGAAGGGACCTACAATTTATTGCTGATTCCGAACGGCAGTCTTATTTTATACTGACCGATAGGTTGGTGCGCTAACACCTAAATGTGAGACTCCCGGCGGTAGCAATCTTTTTCTGGTGACCAGAAGTGACCAAACGTTTTATGAAGTAACATTCTCCACTCTGGCTAGAGCATTACCATTCATAATTTTTTGAAAGAAAAGAAAGATGAGAAAAAAATGTCTCAATAACTAAATTTGGTCCGATAAGAAATTGTAGCCCACGCAGATTTATGCTGATTTCACTATCTGTAAAATGGTTGGATTTATTTTGAATCGATTTGAGTTTGTCTATACTACTGGAGGTGTAGGAGGTCTCACATTTCCGCGACCGGTCTTTAGGAAGGTACGGGAGAGATATAAGTTTGATAGCAAATTAGTCTAATATCCGGAGTGGAATGTATAAGGTTGAGGCGGAGGAAGAAAAGTTTGTTGAGACATTTCTCTGGAAGGCGTAACCAACATTGTTTCAACGTAGATCAGCTGAGATCATGACGCCGAGGTGTTTAATTTTAGAAACTTGGGATACGGCTAAATCGTTGACTGAATTGAAGAGGAAGAAATTTAAGGGTTACTCGTATAAGGGGCCATTCAAGTATTACGTAAACTGATATTCAACCATTTTTGACCCCCCTCCCCGCCCCTTGTCAGCAAAACACTGAACCCCCCCCCTTCCCCCCTGTCAGCAAGATTTCGTCAGCAGTTTAGAATATTTCATATCTTCAAAAAGGGATGGTTGAGGACGTAAGCAACCTTGAACACCCCCCCCTTATCATCAAAAGTCAGCAAATCCGAAACCCTCCCCCCCCCCGATGCTGACGTCATACTTGAATGGCCCCTAAGAAGTGTTTTTGAAATATTGATGGGCATCTGTCACAATGAACACCAGTCGAAACAAAGATTCGGATTGGTTGTGATTTTTATCCACATCTTCAATTATTTCAAATATTCCTAAAAATTATGTTTCACCTCCACTTTCCCGGTTATCCGTTTGTCATATTTTGAAATTATCGAGAGATTTTTCGGTTCCTTTGATTCCAGACAAAAGTTTTCGCTGACGAGGTCAAATTACGTTGCTTTTGTGCGCGAAGCAATAAGTAATGAAGTGTACAAGAGGCTGGAAATTGTTTGCTATCTGTGCTAAGCTTTCAACTGATTAGTGAAGAAGACAGAGACTCCCTCCACAAAGGGATCGTTATACCAACTTTTAAAGCGTATTTTCAACGCATGTTGAAAGGATTTTCATCCTCGGGGATAAGGTTATCTCTGGTCGTTGGAACAGTTCGTTTATCATTCTTGGTCGAGTGACGATTTCAGTAGAATTAAGTCGGTGGATTTCAAAGTTTCCCCCCAATTGATGCTCCGGTGGATCCTCAAAAAGGGACTGATGGGTTTGTTCATCCAAGTGTTTGTTGTTACAGTTGTTCCCTCGGGTATCGTTGAAAATGTTTACGTTGTTGTAAAGAAATAAATCTCCTAGAGAAAACCTCATTCTGTTGTGGGATTGTTTCAATCACGGTCATAATGAGTAAGTGAAATGTTTAAAACTATGTTAGGGATTGCGATTTCCTGATGGTTGATGTTATTTTTCAAAATCAAAGTGTGAGTGGATTGGAATCTAACATTTTTGGACTTTATATTGTGTAGATGTGCTACGGTAAATGTGATAAAACCAATTATTATGCATACTTATTAAGAATTTTGGTAAGTTTATCACGTTTACCGGCGATTATGCATAATACCCAAGCGTCGCGTCATTAGCAACGCTTGTACTAATGCAAATACTAGGCCACAACTGGCAAAATGCGCAACAAGGTGGCTGAGGAAAAAGATGCCCATAATAAATATGAATGTCATATATTTCTAAAATACAGCAGTTAAAAATGCAATTATAAAACTAAAAACTATATATACATGATAAAATACTATACAATGCCCATAAAGAATACTTATGGTTGTCTTATTCTAAGTATGGATAGCTTCTCGATTTACCGCAACATGTTTATCGTATTTCCTCTTAAACGTGTCAATTGTGTTAAAATTTGCCACCCCTGGGGATAAGCTATTCCATTTATTAACAACTCTTTTAGAGAAAATTTCCTGTGACACCATATCCTTGAATTGTCCCTTACCAATCGATACTGTTGTCCCCTTGTCGAAGCAGCTGATTGACGGCGTATTAATAATTCATGGTTCATCCTATCCACCCCGTTGAAAATTTCGAACACTTTGATACGCATGTATGTGATACCATATATGATATAATATATATTTGGTAATTCATACATATATATTGTATCATTACATCGGCATACGATCATAAAATTTGTTATCATTATATCGGGGTCCGACTATATTTATCACACATACTAGACTCATTTGGGAATTTTTTCATATTTATCAAACTCGTCAATTGCACTAGGGCATTATGCATAATCACAGATGAAGGTGATGAACTTCAAGTATTTATCAAATTTACCAACAACACTTGGTTAATATGCATATTCTCTGGTAAAACTGGTAAAAGTGATAATGTTTTCAGTATTTGCCAAATTCACTTACGACGCTTGGGTATTATTCATAATCTCCGGTAAAAATGGTAAATTTATCAAATTTACAAATCGTATCTAATAACCAATTTATCATATTCACCGTACCAGATACATTAAAAAACCACAGGATGGACGGCCACGAAACGATCGGGAAATCAGTAAATTAGAGTGAACATCATATAAATATTACCATGGCGTATTCGAATGACGAATCCTTACGTGGAAGGATTTCAATTGATTCATAAATGTTTAGGCCATTGTAGCACAGCTCAATCGTGGAATCATTTTCAAGTAGCTTTAAAGCTGTAGGTTTTAATCTAACTAACAACTATATTTATTACCATGGTTTGATGAAAATTAATTGATGAAATATGTATGAGTGGAGATTGACTCATACACGAACTGATACCGACGAATTTAATTTAAAAAAAATTATATGATGCTGGAATACAGTCAAACCTCGTTAATGAGTCACTCTTGGGAGAGCAAAAATATGACTTAGTAAGCGGAGTGACTCTTTAAACGGAGTAAGCCATAGCTTGCCAATTCCTGCCTAAGGACAATTGGGACTTCCAAAAAAGTGATCCGGTAAACGGAGTGACGTGTTAACCGGGTGACTTACTAACGAGGTTTGACTGTACATCATTAAGTTTATTTATCTAATCGTACCATAACAGTGTAAAAATCGTATGTCTTAATGTATTCAACAACTTCTTTGCTATCCCCATGGTATTTTTCTATTCCTCTATTAGGAAAAAAAATATTTAAAATCCTATTTCTTCGAAAAATGGGAAAATTGCTAGTACGATCTGTTACTACTTTACTACACACCAACTCCGATTATATATCGCCATACGGCAATTTTCATCCAGGAAGTTTTGGGTGCTTATTCCAGATCTGGCCTTAACAAATCACCATCACGTCTAGTTTTTTTGTTATATGGTATTTAATTTTGAATATCTCTCAAAATTTACATATTTAAGCTATACGTGAGAAATGACACTAGAAACCATATTTCTATTTTTTGCCATCTAAAACTTGGGGAATGGCAACACTGATTTTATGTCTGATTCCAACCGGATTCTACATTTCTTTTTAATTTAAAGAAAAGTGCACTCTTTATGTTTTTGTGCAACCTTTAGTCAAGAAAATACAAATCTCAATAAAATTTATACAAACAAAAAATCGGAGGACGCAACAAGCAAATTCCCAACAAGGTGAGAGGGTGAGGCAATGGTTACAAAACGATGCGTCTTTCAATGATTAGAGACATGCGTCTATAGTTTTACAATCGCTTGTTACTTTTTTTTAATGTTAAACGTACAGAGAAAGCATGGGCATCTCCCAATACATGTGCTAGCAAAATATAAGATTGAAATTTACACGTAGAATGGTAGTATTCTGGATGTTACAAAGAATAAATTTCCCTGCGTAAAAATTTAGCTTGGAAAGATACCAAGCTATCCCAATAAGTTTTGGTTCTCACTGTATATCTAAGACTAGGCGTGAAGACGATTATGCACAGAGGCTAGATCGGCAACTCTTGAAGTACTTGTCTCTCTCACGAAAACCAAATCTTACTTGGAGGGTTTTTGATATTATTCTATGACTTTTTGAAGATGA
Organism: Pholcus phalangioides; assembly: GCF_987345545.1. Classification (NCBI taxonomy): domain Eukaryota; kingdom Metazoa; phylum Arthropoda; class Arachnida; order Araneae; family Pholcidae; genus Pholcus; species Pholcus phalangioides. Next base: position 34,566,260 of record NW_028301597.1, read on the forward strand.
AGAAATCTCTGGTGTTTCTAGTATACCGTAAGCATTTTCCCTGGAAAGTCATCGTCCATATTGAAACTCGAGAGCCACATCTGCGCCTTATTCTTGACGTCAGGAAAACACAGTTTGCAGGCTCGAAAACCCACACTGAAGTTGAAAGCCTTGTTACTTGCACAGTTTGTGTTTAATATCTGGGAAAAGAGCAAAGGAAGATTGAAAGTCGGTCGTCATCATCTTCAGTTGCGGGTTCATTCAACGATGATAGTCGATACTCGTCGTCATTTCTGCATTTTATGACTATGATTGGCATATTTTCAGTGATTTGTTTTCTTGCAGTGCCCTCTGTCGACAAAAACATGAACTATTTTCCCGTACTCGCCTTTCGTAAATAAATGCCTTTAATTTTTTATGAATTTTTAAACCTATAGTGACCGAATCTGCTGCAATAATTATTTGAATTCTGGAGAACGGCTGAATATCACATTTATTAATTTAAAGTAAGACATGGTAATTTAATATAAAAATCGAATATATATGGACATGATCCGGATCTCGTAACAAACCTCTGTGGTGAGGATGGAGCATCACATACAGATGATTTACAACCATTATATTCTTTCAATTCCACAGAATTAAACGGAGATGCGCTCAATAAAAATACACTTAGATTCATCGTTAATATGAAATGTAAAAAAAATATATATATCAGTTCTGTACCTTCATAAGGTCTTTGGTAAAGCTACTACTAATACTTGACCATACATGCACCTCATCCATATTCCTCTGCTAACGAATTCGTGCATATTGGAATATGCATGAAGTTTGTTTTTGTGTAATGCTTGTTATGTGTAATGTGTGTGTTGCCACTTGAAATCGATATTTTTCACTATGAGTGGAGTGCAATGATTGTATCGTTGTAGGCATGGTAAGGCTGCTGTTGCGAACGCCTGACCTTGTCAACCTGCACAAAAACGTGTGTGGGTTTGGCTAGCGCCTTGTGTACAAATAAATATTTTTCACTATGAGTGAAGTGTAATGATTGTATTGTTGTAGGCCTTGGTAAGGCTGCTGTAGTGATTGCTTCACGTTGTCAACCCGCAGAAAAGCGTGTGTGGATTTGGTTAGCTCCTTGTGTACAAATAAATAAATAAATAAAATAGTGGCATGGTATTCGAAGAATGAAATTTTCCCGGGTGAAAATGAAGATAAGGGAAGATACTAAGCAGTGTCTCAATAAGCTTGGGTTGTAACAGTACTTTCTAGGACTGAGCGTGAAGACGATTACGCAAATGCATCTTCAACTCTTGAGAGAAGTACTTGACTCTTTCCCGAAAACACCAAGTCTTACTTGGATGGTAGTATATTATTCTTATGACTCTGGAGATGAGGAAATCTCCGTCGGTTCGGTTACATCGCAAGCACTGTTTTCCCCCTGAAAAGTCATCGTCCATCTCGAAACTCGAGAGCCACATCTGCGCCTTATTCTTGACGTCTCGACGACAGGAAAACACAGTTAAAAGCTCGAAAACCCGCACTGAAGTTGAAAGCGTTGTTTCTTGCGCAGTTTGTGTTTAATATCTGGGAAAAGAGCAAAGGAAGATGGAAGGTCGGTCGTCATCCTCTTCTGGTGGGAGTTCTTTTTAACGATGGGAGTCGGTGCTCGCGTCGTTATTTTGGTGATTCGCAATGTGGGAGAAAGAGGGAGAGAGACGTGGCTTTCTCCTCGTTACCATGAAAGCATTTCCCGCAATTGCAGCCTTTTAACCCAATTATACCCTCATCCAACTAAACATTAAGCTAATTTCATTATCGTCGATACAGGGAAGGGTCAGAGCGAATTTTTTTTTTTTCTCTTGCTGAAGACTCACCATGAAGAGATACTGCAAAAGAATTGGTGGTGGTAGTATCATCATTAGGTGGCTCGGTTAAAGGACCACTTAACCACCTTCTCTGAACTTGCTGGAAATCTCATTTCTTTAATTTATCTATTTTTGATTAATTGGTATTTGTGTTTAATTACTTAAATTTTGTTTTAAAAATTACAATTTTTTATTTTTTTCTATGGACGTTAGCATCAATTTACCAATTTCCATCAATGGTAAGATATGTTTCTGCACGATGTGGGATAATGATCGCGTGTTTTTATTTATGACGTTTAGAAAGATGATTTCTAATTTTGTTCTATAATTTCAGCATTTTTTCTTCTTTCTTGAATCTATAATTAGTAATTAACAACTTGATAGATATTTTATTTCAGAAAAAATGTTTTGATATTTATTTTCAAAAATTTGATGTACTGAAATTCGGTCTGACCACCGTTGTTTGCAGTTGGTTTTCGGAGCTTGGTTGGTTTTTTGGCTTGATATTTTATCAAGACAAAAGACAGATTTTTTTTTCAACGAGTCAAAAATATCTTTCAGAAAATGGTCCACAATAGGTCTCATAATATTTTTCATCGTGTGGTTTTCAAAAAGATTTATCAATTAATAACTGACTCAGAAATGTCCATTGAGTCCTCGATGGCCTTCAGAAAGTTTTGAAGCTAATTGACAATGAAATTCAGGAATGTTTGTCGAGTCAATAATGACTTTTGAGAGTGTTTTCACGTCAAAAATGACATGCAGAATTTTTTTCTGTCAACAATGGAATTTCCGTTAAGTCAAAAATTACGTTTAGAACATTTTTCCAAAGAATAAGGAAATTTATGTAAATTTAGCGAGTTGACATGACAATCTAGAGATAGTAAACCAGTTGACATGATAATCTAGGGATAGTAAGTTAGTCAACAATGCAATACGGGAAAATTAATTGAGTCAACAATTGATTTAAGAATACCTTGCCAGGACACAACAATGGCTTCAAGATTATTTTGTCAAGACAACAATAACTTTCTGAAAACTTTAACATGTCAACAGTGGATTTATAACTCAAAATGGCTGTCACAAAGTTTTATCATCCTATCAATAGCCTTCAGAAAGTCTTGTCAAGTCAATAATGGCTTTCAGAAAGTCTTGTCAAGTCAATAATGGCTATTAATAATGTCATGTCAATAATGTCCTATCTAGTCAACAATTGTTTTTAGTATTTTTTTACTGTCAACAGTGGATTTCCGAAAATTTTATCACGTCAAGAATGCTTTTTACAACGCTGTTCTCAGTCAAAATGGAATGTAGGAAATGCTTACGAGAAAGCAATGGATTCCGTGAAATTTTATCCAGTCGACAATTTAGCAAGTTTCACTAAGGTCAAAAATTGCTTTCAGAAAGTTTCATCGCATGACAATGGCTTTCATAAAGTTTTATCACATCACAATGACTTTCAAAACTTTCCTATCAACAATGGAATCCTAGAAACCTTAAGTCAAAGTGGAATCCAGAAAACTTTATAAAGTCAAAAATAGCTTACAAAATACTTAATCCAGTACATAGTAGCTTTAAAAATGTTTCATTTAAGTCAACAATGGCTCTCAAACAGTGTATTTTTTATAACGGGCTACTTCTTTTCCTTTTATAATTTTTTATTAAGCTTGTATTTCTAATAAAAATCTGCAAGCTTCAAAGAATCGACACCGAATTTCCCCTAAACTGGACATAACATCAGTGAATTATATGAGAACATTGAAAAAAAAGGAAAACCACACTATTATCATGCCAACCGAGGCTGATCAGATCAAGACACACACACAATGACCCCCCTCCATATAATACATTATTAATTATTATAGTTTCGTGAATGCCAGCCGATCTCCCTGTTAAAAGTTTCACCACAGAAAGTTACAGAACTACAACGCGCGCGCGCGCGCGGTACAGATATACAAACATCAGTTTGTAATGTTGATGGCACCACTAAAAATTCACGCACAACACTACATCCGCGTTCAGACTGTCAGATACACGCACATACTTCTGACACAACTCAATCAGTAGTAAATTGCCCATGGCGATAGACCGAAGTTGTGCTCGGTTCGAAAAAAAGTAAAGTTCCGTTGAATAAACATATTTAATTTAAAAATGAAAGTAACATCGTCATCCAATAAACTAGAAATTAAACCATGTTCCGGAGAAAAGCAACATGTTACTTTCCAAACAAAGACGAATTGCATCATAATTGAAATTTGATATTTTTGAAGCAACACACTTTAATTCATGTAGTTAATCATGGGAAACCCAATATCCGCAATAATGTTAATGATAAACCAATATACACATCAAATTCAATACTTCGGACACGACACGGTACTTGTCAAATTTACCAAAAAGATGTCGAATATTTTAAAAGATTAAAACATGATACACACGCCTTTTTTGTTGAAGCAGCTGTGACGGTGTTCATTGGATAAATTCTTTGGAAATGATGATCATGATAATAGTATCGAAAAATTCAAATACAGCGAAATAAAACGAACGGCATGTTTTTCCGATTCCCACTGAAAAGATTCGACCTTTTCATCCGGATCTTTCAAACCCGATCCAATCTCGTATCAGATTACAGGGTACAGACAGCGGTTGTTTCTTATTGAAAGAGATCCTCTTTTGATGGTGGAATCTAAAGTCGAACAGCAGATAAAAATCGGTAATTTTGAATGCCTTCTGGTATCAGATGGAGCGAAATTCTCCCTCAACATCATCCGCAAGGTATCGATTTTATTCGAGATCGATGAAAACCTCCGAATAGAGGAAAAGAATTGTATTAGTTTACTTAAAGTGAAATGTCACAAAGAGTATTGGGAATATATATATATAGAGATATATTCGGTGTAATTCTTACAGAATGGGCAAAATTCGGTAGAAATCTTTCTCTTTTATACACTCTTGAGATTTCGCCCTGGAGGAAGAATTCCATGTAATGGAATCCCGGATAAAAGCTTCTATAAGGTCTGAAATAACTCTGTGGTATGCATATTTGCTTTTGTTTTTTTTATCTTTGTATAGATAAATAATTTTTTTACGTGATTTATATATTTATTATAGAATAGTTCAGGGGGCCGTTCAAATATCACGTCAGCGGAATTTTAGCCATATTTGACCCCCCCAACATAGCAAAATTGCGTCAGCTCTCCCCCCCCCCTCTATCACATATTGGGATTAGAGTCGTACGGGGGTAGGGGGGGATAGGGAGGCTGTGCCCCCCTTCCTTCAAACGATCAAGAATTTATATTTTTGATGTAAAAAGTAGTTACAAAAATTAAGATGTCATAAGAAAATACCTTTATATATTATTGTAATTTCCGTTAATTCCAATGCTATTTGAAGGCTAAAAACTCAGCATTTCTTTAAAAAAAATTCATTTCGATCCACCTTCTAAGCCATATATGCTAAACGCTTGACCCGCGGACCAAATGTGGCCGTTGGGGTTATTTGATCTGGGCCGCCATCTCAAACCTAGTTCTGTAAAAATGAACTAAGTAGCACATTTAAAGATCTCAAAATGGTCAGTAGCACAATTACAGAGCATTTAAGCGGCCTGTGGCACATTTTCAGATCATTCAAGTAGTTCTAATTACGGCCTGCGACACATTTCTAGAGCACGTGAGCCGCCTGGACACATTTCCAGATCATTTGAACATTTAAAGATCACTAAAGTGTCTCTGTAGAAGATTTATCAATAGGGAGAATATTAGTTCGGGTGCCCACAGACTAGTGAAAGGTTTTTCTCGTTTCTGGCACGCCGAGTAAGATGTCCTTAATGATATTTCATATTTATATGAAGGATGGTTGGAGACGTAAATTTTTTTATGTATGTTCTGTCTTGAAATATTTCGAACATTTTATGCACATGCGCGTCATTTCAAAACTTTTTTTAACTGAAAGTATGTTTCTAAAGTCAAGAGTTGCATCCGTTGTGCAAACAATATGGGATAGCCTGTATAGATGACGCATGGATGTGAAAAGAAGAATCTGCATTTTTCATAACGAAACATGATCAAATAGGCTCTTACGTTATTGGTGGATGGAATTTGTACAGGCGTTTTATAAGAACGATATTATGGTATTTGACTCAAACTTGTGGTAAATTGGTCGGGAAAAGTACGAGGCCATCTGTTTGGATACTTTGCCAACCACCAAGTCTCCTGCTTCAGGTGAGAGCCTATGGAATACATTAAAGAGGAGTCTAAGGAGTCATTTGTGTGTTCCTTGATCCGTCAACGATCTTGATCGAACATTGATGAAAATGTGGCTAAAAGGAAGTTTTGAGATATAAAATGAAATCATAAAATTAACGGGCCCGGTGAATGCGTATTAAATCAATGATACAGGCCAGTGGTTCTTAACCGGTGCTCCAGAAATATTCTAGAAGTTTCTATTCATTTATAATTAATTGTTAATTATAAATAAATATTATTTATTTATGTTATTATATTTAAGTATTCAGTGTCCGCGATAAAAAAATACATTATTTAGCATTTCGTTGGACCACCTATAGCATTTTTACTCGCGGAGCCAATTTTGGTATGTAATTTCGATGTCGGAGCCCCGTAGGTCCATTTTTTATTTATTCATCAAAGTTACTGATTTATTTTTATTATTCAAATATATTTATAATTATTTTGTTTAAATTTACAGGTTTTTATTTTTTATTTTCCTCGAGTGGCCGCGGAGCCCCTGGAAGTTCGCATGGAGCCCCAAGGGCTCCGCGGAGCACCGGTTAAGAACCACTGGCCTGTAGCATTGATTTAATACGCATTCAACGGGCCCGTTAATTTTATGATTTCATTTTATATCTCAAAGAATCCTTGAGGCTCCATGCGAACTTCCAGGGGCTCCGCGGCCACTCGAGGAAAATAAAAAATAAAAACCAGTAAACTTGAACAAAATAATAATAAATGTATTTGAATAATAAAAATAAATCAGTAACTTTGACGAATAAATAAAAAATGGACCTACGGTGCTCCGACATCGAAATTACATACCAAAATTGGCTCCGCGAGTCAAAAAAAAAAGGTTGAGAACCGCTGCTATAGGTGGTCCAACGAAACGCTAAATGTATTTTTTTTACCGGACTCTGAATACTATTTAATTACATAATTAAATAATATTTATTTTTAATTAACAATTAATTATAAATGAATAGAAACTTCTAGAATATTTCTGTGAAGAATAAATGCAAAGGTTACGATTATATATTGAAACGTATTTATTAATAAAAATTGGTGGAAAATCATAAACCATGCTTTATAGAAAAAGAAACACTTTTTCACATACCAAATACGCATTTCGAAACAGACAGGCGGAGTGAAGAAAAATGCAGATAAATGGGAAACGCTCCTGTGAATCGCCAAAAGTTCCATCGCTTTTCTTAAAGAGGATTAGAAAAGAGAAGAAAGAGAGAGAGTGTGTGTCTATAAGACAGCAGCAGAGCAGGAGTAGGAAAAAGACGGATGGATCACTTTATCTCGTGAGCTATCAGCCAGATATTTGCGATTTCGCCACACCGTGGAGTATATCCTATTTACTCGGCGACGAAAAATGTTAGATGAACTAGAGAGAGAGAGACGAAAAAGAAATTGATTTCCGATCAGGACAGGATAAGTGACAGCCATGCCCTTCAGCTGTCTGATCAAGCGGTGGCACGATGATGCTTACCAAAGTTAAGTCGAGGAGAGACGATTATTATTATTTGCGGCCTGTTCGCACTGAGTCTTCGGCACACACACACGCACAACCTAATTTAAAAGAGAGAGACTTTAGCATCTTTTATTTCCTGCACGAATGTTTCTCGGGAAGAAAAATATAAGTGTAATTCCGAGTCTTAATACGAGTCTTTTGAAAGTGGTAATGAATATTTAATAATTATATGCTTGTGAGCGTGAAACGTCTCGCGTCAATTTGGAAATTTCAATTTTTGGATAGTTTTGATTCCTTTAAAAAAGTCTGAATTATTTATAGGGTATGGAATTGGTGAAAAAAATATTTATTTCTCGAGTTTTATGGTGTTTTTTTTAATTTGTATTTTCATCTCAATTCATTTTAATTCAATTAAGTCTCAAAATAATTCTATACAATTAAGTACCATATTTTTTGGCTTTAACCTTCGACTACTGACTGTACTTAAAAACAGGGGTTCTCAACCAGTGATCCATGGAGCCCGTGGAGCTCTTTATGCGCTCTCCAGAGGCTCCGCAGCCGGCCGCTCGAGGTAAAATTTAAAGAATTGTCGACAATTGTAAATATTTTTAAATAGTAAAAATAAATCGGTAACTGTGATGAATAATTAAAAAATATAGAAGTTTTTTTTACTTAAAAGGGCTCCGTGAGTCAAAAAAGGTTGAGAACCGCTTCTTTAAGGGGTATCGTTTCTTTTTTAACCCCTTTACATACCTTTCATACGTTTTTGGGTGTTGGTTTTAAAATGAACAAATCTGTGCTCGCAATGTTGTAAGTCACTTTTTTAATTGTATTATGGCAAATTTGTAAATAATACAGTCGAATCCCGTTATAACGCACTCCAAGAGACCGGAGAAATTCCTTCGTTAAAACGAAATTCCGTTATAAAGGAATTCCTTTGTCTTTGCATTTTTCCTATGTAAACTTTTCTGGAGGATTGGAAAACTCTTCGTTAAAACGAGATTTTCGCTATAACGGTATTAGTTAAAACGGAATTCGACTGTACTTTATCAATATGCAATACTGTGGCTTTTTGACTTATTACAATTTGGCCTCAGTTGTTTTCTCTTAAACTGAAAGAGACAGGCAAAATTTTGCCACCTTCCAAAATTTTAAAGAACGAGACTCCAGAATGCGAACAACCAATTTTTTAAGGAGAAGTGACTTTTTGCCATTTGAGCACAGAAATATTCACATGCAGCTAGTTGTATTATTCCTCATATTTGAATTGGTAGTTTTTGTTTCTATTAGAAGCGTATATAGTGCTGACACGAAACTTTCAATAACCAGGCTAACTACTTCCTTGTACACAAAATATCTGAAGAAAAGTATTATTTTTTCGTTTGTAGGATTCAATTAGAAATAAAATAACACACACCATAAAAATTTTATATGATAACTATTTCATTTTTTTATCATCTGGTAGATAAGGTTACCCCCTTATCTACCAGATTAAGCACTGCATGATTTATGGGAATATTATCGTATTTAGTTCATTTGTCAATCCAAAAACTACAGTTCAACTATTATGAATTAGTCCTGAGCATTCAGCAACACATACGCGCGAACATTGTTTATTAAATACTTGCTCGGAGATTTTAAGAGGATGAAATTAAATTGATGTGATCATATCGATGAGATTATGTTAGGCTCAATGAATTACTTTTATGTGTGTTTTCTTTATATTTTTTCTTTTTTTGTTCTCTGCAACGCATGCGCTCATGTGAAAATTGTCTGATAAACGCAGTATGAAATTTATTTCTTGTAATGTACAAAAAGGTTTGTTAGAAAGTGCTTTTTCAGACACTAAGAACGAATCCTGAATAATGGAAATGAAATTGCGTTTGTTCATGACGTTGATCACTTTCTGTACGATGCAAGCCTTAAAAATTACGTTTTTTTTAACGAAATAAGATTATTTTCATCCAGATACAGGTAGTTTAAAATAAATTTTTTTAGCTTAATGTAGTGTTGCAAAACCATTGTTGGAGAATGGGTTGGTTGGAAATTCGTTGCTGCTGGATGCTTTGTTGGAAATTTAATCAATCAATTTTTATTGTTTTGTGCCAATTGCTCCGTTACAAAAAAAAAAAAAACATGTAAGATGAAAATTAAATTACACAATCTTTATGCGCGACGGAGCCCCTCCACACATTGCAGTGTGTTTTAAGAATGTTCTTGAAACACAATTTTACAGAAGAACGTGTCATCAGCCGGCACATCCCTAATCTATGGCTTCCCCGATCCCCGGACCTTAATCCTTGTGATTTTTGGCTTTGGGGGCCGGTCAGTTGTAGAACACGCCATCTTGTGATTTTGCATGGTATCTGAAAATGATGGATACCATGTGGAGCATGTTTTGTTGCAGTAACAATTGTTAAAATTGTAAACGTTTTCGTAAATGTGTTATTTCTTAATAAAACGCCCTCTAGTGGCGACTTGCAACTAGTTTGTTTCCCCCTGAAACAAATTCCCATCACTTTATAAAGTCCATACAAAATTTCACAATTTTCTGATGACTGGTTTCGTCTGTAAACTACTTTAAAATAAGGTATTTTAATTATGGACGCCCTATACATGCAGCATGCATTACTGTTTTTGTATTCTGTATAGGATACAATCAGCGCAACATGGTGTGTACTGAGTACTACTACTAAAGAAATACTGAATTTCTTGGCCTATGAGCCTCGCATTACTTTTTAAAGACACAAATTTGCGAGGCATGCAGAACTTACATTCATGCATCTAACACTTTTTGCATGAAATCGACTGTGGCTACTACTGCAAAATATTCAGATAACAACCTAACATGCAGTATTTAATTTTTCTTTTTTTGTGTGTGTTTTACTAACGAAAATTTGTCTATAGAATATAATACAGCAATCACATAAACATCAAACGTTACCCTGAAGAAAAAGTATTTAAATTTTTTTATCGAATCCACGTTAAATCACTTAATGACATTTTGAATGTTCTGTCAAATATCGTGCTTCAATATACGTATTATATACATTGCTATATTATTATAGAAATTTCCTTTTTATCACAGCAACTATAATACCCCAACTCGACGCAGAGACGGCGAACGACTGCTTTATATATAGACATTATATTTTTCTGTAAAACGGGAGCGGAGACAGCCGGGAGCCTAAAGCATTTAGGGCAGTAGGAGACGAAAATGGGATTGGAGAAGTTGCACTTAAGAATCGCCATACGACAAATAGTTATCTCGCTCTCTCTCTCCCTCTTTCAAGACTTCTATCCCTCTTATGCTAGATAAAGTTTCTCTTCTCCCTTTTTCCTAATCCTAAAACTGCCCTCCATGGAACGTGACGCTACAAAAGTGGGAGCGAGAAAGCCCCGGAAAAAAAAAAAAGGAAAGAGAAGAGAGGGAAAACCATTGGGAAAAGTGGAAGGCAGCGGTTGGTTGTCCGGCAATCTTTGCGAAATCCTATCCCACGCCTTTAGTCGTCGTCGTCGTCGTCCTCCATTTTCTTCCACACTCCATCCAAAGAATCTTGGTATACGTCTTCTTCTTCTTCGCCATCTACTCCACTGTCTACACCGAAGTCGCTTTCGCTCTTTGCAGCCCACTATCCTCATTCTCTCTGGTGTGGAGCGTGACAGCCTTGTCAGCCAAATGATATAGCGCCAGCGAAAATTTCGCTTGATTCTTTCCATCACGCATGTGTGTGTGTGTGTTTGAGATGGTAGCATTTTTCGTGGTAGGATACCAATCTCAGTGATTGTCAGATTCTCCGTCTCTCTCTCTTCTCTACGTTCCTTTTGTTGTTGTTGTTGTTGTTCTTGTTGGTAGCTTCCAAAGCAACTCCGGATTGTAAGTCGAGAAGTCCAATGTTTGTGTCTTTTGAGAAATCGTCTTGGAATTCCTTTTCTTGGAATTGTGCAATCTATCGCTGTATTTGTTCGTTATGATAAGGAAAAAATATTCGAGAGAAATACAGGGAAGATTCTAAAACTGCGTACATTTACTGCTATTGAATACCATACTGAACTCGGTTATAACGACATTGGTTGTAATGACACCTTGGCTATATCGTGAATAATTTGCTGTCCTAGTTGATTATTCTCAACTTGGAGGCGCGATTGTGAAGCGATCTTCCCGTTAAAAAAGTCTCCCCACAGAGAGGAACAGACCTACAACGGTATAAATATTCTGTCATTACACCTACAATCTGAAATATACATAGCAGCACTGAAAAATCAAATGCAACACTAAATACGCACTCAGACTGTGAGGTACACGCTGACACTTCTGGCACAACTCACTCGGTAGTAAATTGCCCATGGCAATAGGGCCAGAGTTGTGCTCCGTTTAAAAGAAGGATAGTCTTAGCTAAGTGTCGTAGTAAATAATGTTAGTTAAATTTGCTGATAACGTCGATGAAAACACAACTACCTCGGATATAAGGACAATTTTTTCGTCATTGTTTTTGTTTTTCTGGTAAAAAAAAATCTTCGATATTAATTGTTCAGCTTGTCGATAAATATTGTGAACGTATTAATACATTTTTTTTGCATGTGCACTGCGTACTGCGTTTTTGACTTCCAATTTTCTAATTATCATGCACGCAAAATAATCACATAACGCTATTTCATAGCAATGTTATAGCATTATCAAATATAATTGTTTCACATTGTTTTGGCCAAAAAACATTTTCTCCTAAAAACAATTAACAATCATCTCTGTGTTTTGTGGACGTTTGTAATCCAGCTATTGCAATATCATCATGAAACGTTTAATTGAAAATTATGAATTTCCATTAAAATTTCAGTTTTTTTTTTCAAATAAGATATTTAATTTCATTTTTCACGGAACATTAGGGTTGCACCAAGTAAAGTTTGAGAGAAGTACTAACCTACAGATATTTACAGTAAATGTGTAAAACTATGGGGATAAAAGAGAACATGGATACAGGCGTCCCTTGCTATACTCGATTGATTGCTTCCGCAAAATAGTCACGTAAAGTGAGTTCAATTTACATGGGAAAGATGGGAATGGGTTTTTTTCTTTCCAAAGAGAAGATTGAAAAAAATTAACCCAATAGCAAAGTAATTTTTTAATGACGTAATTATTCAAACTTGTTAAATAAATTTCGTTAATATAGGCAATATGAATGAATTAAATTAATAATTTTTCCGTGTTCACTACTTCTGATTGATTCTAGTGAGTGAGAATGTTTCTTTCCGGAAGATACCGGTACGATAGGCTGGTAATTCTTTTTAATAAAACAGCGGAAATTCGGCTGACAAGCAGCAGTTTTCGTCTCCTTGTAAAAAGTTAGTGGTAAAACTAGATAATCCCGCATATTTCTCGTAAATATGTAAATTATAATTTGACTGGAACGAATTTTCGATTAAATTTTTCATGGCACTGTCAAAATGTTACCAAACGTAGTTCATCAATGAGATCTGATGACAATTTCTCTCATATCTGTCTCAGTCACATCATCAAATACAAGCATTTCGTCGTCAAAGGATTTAACTATTTTATATCTTTAATTTGTAAGCCCATTTGCAGGATTAGTAATAATGATAAGTTGAATTCCACGCCGAATTTATGCAGGGTGGTATTCCTAAAATCAACTTTTAAAAACGGCGCTATAGTGAAATCACGTATTGCGAGAAACACCTGTATTCAAAATGAAAAACAAAAAGTTAACATGAATTACATCCATTAGAAGAAGTCTGAACATTCGAGAAAATTATTGAACTGGTTTTAAATTACACTATACTTAAAAATAGGAAAATTCCACTTAAAAAATCCTCAAGAAATTTCCGCTTTGTAAAAAAAAAACAAAGAATTTTCCGGATTAAAAGAAACTTCTTTAACGTCAATTTAACAAAAAAATAAAGAATTACAAGGGTGGAAGAATCCAGAAATAAATTGAAAAAAAAATAATAAGAAGCAATTTCAAGTGTACGAAATTGCGTTATAGAAATCGAAATCGGAATTAAAATTTTCTTTAACCAGAACAAAAAAAAAAAAAAAACCAGAAAACTTTTATCAGACGTGAAAATTGGAGAAAGAAAAACGAGCCATTCAATTACTTGATATATCTGGATCCTTATAAAAGACAAAAGAAGAGTTATCTTGATTAGAGGCAATGGCAAAAATAAAAGGTTATACCAAACCAATAGCAATAAAAAAGAGAGACGAATTTAAAGAGAAAGATTGAGATTGTCTGTCATATTTAAGAAGAAAAATTGAATGTGAGAAGGAATTTCGGGGGAAAAAAAATGAAAACGCTATGAAATGAAAGAGACTTCTTTTAATCACTTAAAGGATCGAGTAAAAAAAGGAATTTTCTGGAAAGTTTACGAATGGAATTCATTCCGCGGAAACCGTTTATTTTAGGTTCTGAATTTTTAATAACCCATTTCACTTCATCAGATAAATAATATAACTTGGAAATATTCAAAAGGAATCCCCATAAAAAGTGGTGGATTTTTTTTATTATTATTAAAATGATTATTTGAAGGATAAACTTTAGGTACTTTTTTATTATTATTTCGACTTTGCAATGTGTTGGCTCTCTCGAATATCGGCGTACATTAGCAAATACCTCATTAAAGTTGTTATCGGGAATAATCGGGAGGCTGTGAATTTGTCTGAGGTTGGATGCATTTGCTATAGATATTGGATTTATTTTGCTGTTGAGAATATGAGTCGGCATTTAATGCTGAAAACTCAGCCAATAGTTTGGCTTCATCATATATATGTTACGGTAACTGTGATATGTGAATCGGTTATCATACATAATAGCAGATTGTAAATGCATACTTACCAATCGTCTTGGTACGTTTGGTAAATTTATCACTTTTACCGGTGGTTATGCATAATAACCACAAGTGTCGTTGGTAAATCTGATAAATACGTGACATTTATCGCCTTTATCTGCGATTATTCAAAATAGTCTAGTGTATTGGTGCCATTGGTGAATTTGATAAATACGAAAAAACAAAATCTAAATGAGATATTAGCATGTGCGGACTATATCACTATATAGTCGGACCCCCAATATAATGATAACAAATTTTACGATCGTACCCCGATATAACGATACTATACATATATGAATTATTATGTATAGTATATCATATAGAAGGAAACTTATCTCTCATATCTTTGCAAATCAAAGGTGATGAAGCGACAGCCAAAGAAAAATAGCGAACCAAAAACAAAAAAATCAATTTGAGCACAAGAGAAGAAGAAGATAAGGGAGATAATAGTCTTTTCTGACTCTGATGCAGTCCGCTAAGATATTTACGTTTGGAATACTTACGTTTGTGATCTTACACAAGAATGTTTAAGTTGTAAAAAAGAAGAAACAAAAACAAACCTCATAAACTCAATTTAAAGAGGAAAATGTCAAGACTAAACTTTGAAGACCAAATTTACAACGACTAAGACTGCTCTAATGACGATTTGGTGGCTAATTGTTTCTTTACTATGTTAGAAAATACATATTTTTGAAGTAAACCATTGAAAAGTAAGCCGTTCTGGCATTGATTTTATTACAACTGTCTCTCATTACAGAAGTGATTTGCCAACCTACAACCTACTCCAGGGCCTTTTTCCACCTACCCCGCAAGTTGGTGCGGTTGGTCAAACCTGACTTGACGATTAAGCACTCTTAACGTCTGAGTGTTAGGTATTCAGGAATGTTAGGAAAAAATATCATACCTGTAAATTCCCATTTTCAAGTGTTTTTCGTGCATAAAAAAGAGAAAACAGCGTAAACAAAAGTAAAAGGAAAATATTTGGGGTTATTACGAAGACTGGAAAAACTATTTTATAAACCTCTCGAATATCAGCAGCCTCAATTGGTTTTTGGAAATTTGTAGAAATTGCAATATTGAGAAACTTTGATGTTGTCAAATTTCAATATTTTCATATTTCAATATTGATAAAATATTTATATTGTCAAATATCAATATTTTCGTATTTCAATATTGATAAAATTTTTATATTGTCAAATTTCAATATTTCCGAATCATAATACTGAAGCTTAAAATTTTGAAACATTCAAACTATATAACAAATAAGTGGAATAGTTCGTATACCATTATATAGATATTTCTTATTAACCGAAATATGGCAGTTCGTTCTGATAGATATATTATGTTATAAAAATTCTACATGTTGCACCATGCTTAAAAGAGAGATGCGTTTTCCTACCAATGCCATATTTCGAGAATGAATATTTTTCTCCCAATAATGCATTTATGAACATCGATAACAATAACTACAAGATTAGAGTAAAAATAAATTTCCAATAACTTGTAAGTTCTCAAATTTATGTGTTTCCGTGCATACAAAAAGTGAAAAAAGCATATCACAAAAGCAAAAGAAAACCATTTGGGATTATTACGAAGGAAAGGAAAAAAATATTTTCCAGACTTCTCGTATATGAGCCTCATTTACATTTTAAAAATTTGAAAAAAAAAATGCAATATTTTAAAATTGTAATATTGAACTGAAAAATTTTGAAATTTTCAAAATAAGTAGATTAGTTTGTGTACGAATATATAAGTACTTATTATAATCTGAAATATGGCAATTGGTTCTGATAGGTATATCATGGTATCTGAAATTCACATGTAACACAGTACATATAAGATGCATTCCGTGTATGTGTGTGTTCCTTCCATTGTAATACTTCGAAAATGAATATTTTTTCTTACACTTATGTGCTTATAAATTTCGAGGGAAATAGCTGCAAGGTAGAGTGGAAAACAAATTTCCAATTACCTGTAAATTCTCATTTTTAAGTGTTTTCCGTGCTTGAAAAAAAGTGAAAGGGCATAAAACAAAAGTAAAAGAGAACCATTTGGGGGATTATCAGAAAGAGAGCTTCGGTAATGGAAAAACAAAGAGCTTTTGATGGTTATTTAAGTAACCGTTTCGTTTCTCGAAACCTCACGTAGTATCACGCGATAGGGTATAAGGGATCGGCTATCCTTTCATTTTGAAACGATTACCGGCATTAGTGTCACTGTTATTATAAAATATCCATAAGCAATTAATTTCGGTCACGAACTTGATCGAATTTCGAGATGTAAATAGAAACGAAATGGATAGAGTATTGATTATTAGATTTGTTTTGTTTTTTTCAAGTTCATTCAAATAAATAGGAAACGTGTTGGGATATGCATTTTGTGACAGTTATTGATAATTTATGTTTTTTTCTAAGAGGTGTGGTGATAAATTTACGAAGCTTTTATTACATTTAATGCTGAAATCGGAAGTTCGTGTGTAGTTGGAAATACAGGGTGATCCAGAAGTCTTGATATGGTTTGAAAAAAATCATTGAAATAAGCTATTAAAGATAGAGACAAAGTGTTTAAAGCTTTTGAAAGAGAAAATTCAACTTTTTTTTTACTATTTACTGTAAAATGTCTTCATGCTCATCTTTAGGGACACGTACGATGTCAAACCTATATAGCATTTCTTGCCATGTCATTTGTAGCATGGCGTTTACAAATAATGGAAGTGAAAATAATTTAATATCTTCCCTTTTAAATGGTTTATGACGTTTGTCTCCAACATTAACATCCTTTTCAAAATACTTTTCCAAACAGGTCAGAACTTCTGAACCACCCAGAATTTTATTCAAGTAGTAAAGATATGAAAAAATACAAAATAAAAAACATCCAGAAATTACATTATGAAGTTTAGTGGCAACAGCCCAACAGGGATAAAATAAATAAATTATATATATATATATTTTTTTTTTACTTTAAAATTCTTTGTAAGACTCACATTATAAGTAACATGACAAGAAATGTAATTTAGGCTTGATGTCTCCGCATCACTACAGGTGCGCATGTAGAAATTTTTTACTAAACAGTAAAACAATTTTGAAACTTTTTGTTTCAAATGCTTTAAACCATTTCTCTCTATCTTTAATAGTTTTTTAAGGATTTTTTTCCAAACATATCAGAACTTCTGGATCACCACGTATATTATTGTTAATTTCCGTCTCATTTCAACCTAAAACCATGGAATAAATTTCCGTAAATTCAGAAATAAAATTGAAAACTGTCTCAGCGATTTTTTTCATAATGCTACATTTTAGTTAAAAAGTTTAAAAATTCCAAGCAAAGAGCTGTGTGATAAAAAGAATTGACCATCACATTCCATACGATACATCATCATAATATTTCAATACATAAATATTTTTTTATCTTGGACATTTCAGCTGGCGTATCTATGTAGTTCAAAACCTTCTCAATATAATAATTTCATAACTTTTTACGCTACTTTTATAAATGAGATTAGAGTTTTGAAGTTCTCGCGGCAACCCTGCTTGATCTTGAGGAAATTCGTTGATACCCAAACAAAAAGTGCCTTGGCACAGTAATTAGCAATAAAATATTTATTATTAAATTAAATTCATTTTAACACTAAAATCTCTCTGTAGAAGCGATTCATCGACACCCTGTGATATAATAGCATAGCACTTGAATATTACTGTCTTATTTATTTTTTTTTGTCTCATCTGTGAAATGTATTCAACGTGTTTTATAACTTGTTTCAAACAGATCGAAAAAAATGAATTAAATAAGCCGTGTCATATAGACACGCACGTTATTACGTGAATACGTTCTCCGAGCCTTGAATCATGTGGTACGGGATGACATAATTAGATTGGTATCATTAAATTTATCTTTGGAATAGTTAATGAACGATACCAATGTCACCTATATGCTTTGCGTACCTCTCGAGATATATCGTAAAACGATGTATTTACGAAAGCGGCATGGAACGCAGACTAGAAGTGCAAATCAGAGGGGGGGGGGTCTCATTTGCCTAAACGACATCTACTCGCAGATATAAAAAGCACTGATATACACTGCATTCGTCTTGAGACATAAGTGTTTGAATTACTTCGTTATACAACTTTTTTGTGAATGCACTCAGTATCGTCAGAAGAAATATGTATTAGATCACATGTGAAAGACTATTCTCGTCAAAAATGTATCCTCGAACGTGTGAAATTGTTCATAAATGGAAGGAAGTTCTTTTCATTAAAATATTCATGAAATGTTTAAGAAATCCCATTGGGGATTTATATAAATTGATCACGCATGTATGAGAGAAATTTAAATAATCATGTGGGAAATTCAACATGTTTTGATAAATCCTTGCGAATATAACTAACGCTGATTTCTAATTAGTTTTAGTAAAAATATTTCTCTTAAATAGTTTTTGAAATCGTGAATCAAAGACGAACTACGAGAAAAAAAATTATATGTATCAGTATCATACAAAAATTAATATAATGCATCAAAATCCCGAATAAAAATAATTTTTGAATAAGAAAATTGGGAATATTTCTTATTAAAATTAGTGTGTACTTTTTTGCAAAGTTTAAATTTTTTTTGCTAGCATAACGCTAAAAAGATGGCGTTTTCGGAAAATAAAGTAGATGTTTTAGAAGCATTACGTTAGAGTCGAGACGTGAGAAGTTTCTAGTGAATTGAGGTAATAATGTCTGAAGAGACATGTTAGAAAATCACGTAAAATAAAAATTTAAAATGTTTACCTTGTAGTAAACATTTGATTTGTAACCAAGAAAGTTGGTTTCAGAATCACTTGGGAAAGAAACGTCAATGGCGTTTTCTTAGCATGATTACTGTTCTTGCTGTGAAACGTTAACCTAGGAATCGTTGAGAGCAAATTTGTGATTGCAAAGTCAAATTTATGGCTATTCTTCCACAAATTGTTGATTTCTGATAAAGGTATTAAAAGACTTGATCAAGTCTCATCTCGAAGACTCTCTTTATTTTGAAGGAGTGAAAGTTTATGTTGTTATGAAATAAAAAATGCTTTCAAAATTTGTTAAAGATATACGTTAAAGATCCTCAATTTATCGAGAAAAAAAAATCGAACAAATTTCATGGCAACTCCTATTAAATATACCATATACAAAAATTATGTCAAGTTTACTTGAGTAATTTAAGTGATTTTTCCGATATTTATTTCCAGAAACCACAAAAATTTAACTTGTATAACTTTATTCAATTTTAAAATAATAGAAAACTTGTAGGTAATTCCCGTGGAGTAAATTGAACAAATGGTTATTTCACATGGACACATGGCAATTGAATCATGGTTATCATGATTCATCTCAGGAATGCCAAATCGTGGAGTATCGACTTTTAAAATTATATCGATTTAAGGGGGTCTCCTACCTTCTGACACGGTAAGATACTCAGCTCTACTAGAAATATCATTAAAAAAAGATTATTTACATATATACCCATTAATTTATTTCAGATTTAGTGGACATGTTTTTGGTTGCTTATGCTAGAATATGTCACTAAAACGTTTGAAGTATCTCTGATAGTTACTTTTTTGTAAATTTTCAAACAAATGTATTATTAACACCTTATGCGTATGATAAAATAAAATGGATTCAATGTAATTGAATAAATATTAATTCAAAATAAAGGAAACTGCTCATTTCAAAAAATGATAAAAAATATTGAAACTTCTTTGATCCAATCTTATTTAAAATCATGATCAAATTTTTAAGATTTAAAACTAAAAAATATATACACATATATTTTTAGAACCAAGTAATTTATCAATGGAATTCAAGTCTTTTTCATTTTGTTAACTAAACGTTTCCTTTTATTTTGAATTAATTTTTATTCAATTTCAATCATGTCATGCTATTTTATCAGGCTCTCGGTGTTAACAATGCATTTTCTGATAATTTGAAGAAAAATAAATATGAAAAAATAGTTATATATATATGGCACGAGATCCCTTAAATGCGGACTACAACATTTCAGATTAGAAAATGTCTTTGCAAGTGTTGAAAATCTTATTTCCGACCAAAAACACTTTGTCCTTGCCAAAAACACTTTTTCGGCCAATTGCTATTAAAAAAGTTTTGGTAACATAATTGATACCATAAACTATACATTGCCTCTAATTGTGTGTGTGTGTATGTGGATATAAATGACCTTACCTTGGGGAAGAATACTCGCAGCACCAAAAAGTCCCAACCACGCACCAGAAAATATAAACTGAACGATGGTAAAAGATGATGATGAGCGTATATGAACCATCTGAATAAAGTATAATAATAATAATAGTAATTGAATTAATCCACTATTCGTCGAAATTCTTCTTTCTCCAGAAATAAAAGTTGTTTCCACTTATTTTAATGGTCACTCATATATTCGCGCGGTGATTCCGTGGTGAATAGTTTGAGCTGGCCGCCACTGTTAGACAAAGTCGTCGTCGCCGTCGTCCGAGATGGAAAACAAAGAAAAAACCGAAATTCGCGGCTGCGAGAAAACATAGACACATTCATTTGTACCCGGACGCAGGAATCGCGTCTTCTGAGCGTTTCACGGACCGCCTCCGGAATTTATCTTTGCCACGTGTATGCGCGCGCATCTCGATCCTGGAAACGAGGTGAGAGTGGTCATTTTCCTGGAGAAAAACTCACGACATCGACGAATCGGAGACGGTCCCGGAAAAAACTTCTCGGTTGCGTCAATCTATTTCCACACGAATCGAAAGGAAAACAAAAATTCAAAATACCAAATGAACATTTAATTAATTTTTTTCGCTTTTCATTTAAGTCACGTTTATTAACAAGTTTTAATGAACGATCAACGTAAATAATAAATATTCGTATTAATTATATCAAATATGGGGAAATGTGTGTGTGGAAGGTAATAGATAAAATTTTAAAAATTTTCAAAGCGAAACAAGCAAATTTAAATTTGTTTTTTGTTTTATTGACAAACATATTGATATATGTTACACGATAAAAATATTGAAAAAATATTTTTTGTTGCTTTCGACACGTTCGTCCTATTAGATCCTAAGCTTAGTGGGGGTAATGGGGCAAGAAAAATAAACCCACAAAAAAAGCAGGATACACGCTATGAAATATTATTTGTACCCGGACAAATTTTGTCATTATCCCGGAAAAAAAACTCCGACATCAACGAATAGGAGACGTTTTCGGAAAAAAAAGACTTTTAGGATTAGTGTCAAGCTTTTTCAATAGAAAAAAAATTCAAAATGCAAAATGAACATTTCATTCATTCTTCAATTTTTTCATTTATGCACGCTACGTTCATGTGGAAAATGTTGGGAAAAATTTATTTCAGTTTTTGTTTGTTTTTTTGAAAATGAAATATACAAATTTAAATTTTTGTTTTTGTTTTATTGACAAACATATTGATATATGTTACAAGATAAAAATTATTAAAAACAAATAATTTTAGTTGCTTTTGCAAGGACAGTTAAGTTTTTTAAATCAAGTCTTGTTTGTCCCATTAGAAACCAAAAAATAAACCCACAAAAAACTGGATACATACTATAAAATATCGTGTTGCGTCACATAAGCATTCTAACCCATACTGAACGTAATTTTTTGCTTTAAATCAAGACTTCTTTTGAATAGGTTTGCAATTATGCTTGCCATTATGCTTATTTAAGCAAAATTTCAAATTTTGATTTTGTTATTTTGATGACGCTGGCTAACAAGACTGAGATTTATGAAAAGTGCAATGTTCAAAGTATACGAATTAGAAGTATGTTCATAACTTTAAAGAAATTTAATGATTGAAAATATCAAAAAAAACTCCGCCAAACTTTCTTATTTAGGTGTAAAACTGATTTTCGCCTTACTGTTTCTCTAACAATTACGAATCGTTCATTTCTTGGGATTAATTACGAAGCAGCGTGACGGTTGTCAATCAGATATGAAAGAATTATATGAATAAAACAAAATATACTGAAATCCGGCTTTGCCCTATTATCCCCCCCCCCTTCCCATAATCATTTAATCATTTGAAACAAACTTTTCTGATCAGCATAATAATATGAAATTCTGTAACACAATCGCATCAATAGCAATAGGAATATTTTGAATTAAACTAAAAACAAAGCCTATTCAAAAATTAAATTTTAAAATATTATAAATTCAGTTGATATTATTAAAATTTCGCTGATTTCTCCTTCGATAACCGTTATCATTTGAGATTTCAAGATCCGATAACCGTTGAGAAATTATTTTACACCAACATTGGTAATTATATTAAATCACGAATGATAGTAAAAAATAGTAGCTGTAATTCCCGGAGCGCTGTCTGGGTTTTCTTCAATTACTTAAAGGATTGAAAGGGGGACAAACCATTAGAAAGAAGTAGACTATTATACATAATACTGGCTGCTTAAAGAAGTGAGGAACCACCGTAATCAAAGTAAATATTCCGTAAGTCATTATTGAGGCGCAGAAACCATTGTCCCTCGAGAATTTTTATCCCTTTTCGGGCATTTGCCCAGCTCAGAACGCCATTTTTTAAACATTCTAAATCATAATTTCTCAAGCATTTTGTTCGAATCCCCCCCTTCTTTAATTTTTTTTTCTTCTCATCGCTCCCCGACGCAAGCCAACCCATAGGATCCTGTGTTATACTATACTCGTAGCTTCTAACGCCCCAGGACCATTCCATGGCCCCAGGAAGCGATATTGCCCAGTTTGGGAAAAAAACTGTTCTAAATGTTAACGTCCTGCGTCGTTAAATTATCTTCGTGGGTTGAAAATTATTTTAGATGATTATTGAATTTGAACAATTTTAAAATTTCAAATTATTCTCTGATGCATGTTGTAATTGTGCTGATCTTGCTCGTTTATAGCTAGACGTTACTTAGCTAGATTTAACGTATCAGCATGAACGTCTGTTTATTCGTGCTGTGAAGAATTTGGTTTTCGTTAAATTACTAATTCATCTTTTTTGAAATTGTGTGTGTGGGTGTGCATTTTAATTTTGTATTAAATTTTTATTTCTTTCGGTGTGAAAGGTATCGTATTATTTCAAAGAATATAAACTAAATTCAATTGTGAACAATTCATGTGGAAAATGTACTACATTTTTTTCCCAGTTTTATTGTTTTTCCCAGCACAGTATTTTTTATTGAAGAATATTATATATTGATTGATTGAAAATACATTGGTTTTGATTATTCTGTTCTTACCAAACATTTTAGGATTCAAATGTCTCAGCAAATATTGCGCTCAGAAAAGTGGAATGCTTTTGTTGGACTCAAGAGACATACGGCAACAACTTTCTGAGTTTTTGAGGGCAAAGTGTGCATAAGAAAAAGATTTATTTTAATTTTAATAACTATAAAACCCCGTGGAATATGAATGACGTATCTGAGATTTACACGTTATATTTGGATAGTTTTTCCAGTTGTTTTAAGTATGCCTCGTGGTATCAAAGGTCCGCCAGTAATTCACGGCAATGGAAGTTTACTATGAACCCTCTTTGTTCACTGCAAATCCTTGGAGTGAATGGGGATCTGAAATTAATTTATTTCAAATTTGAGATGAATATGACTAAATTTATTCATGGTTTAAATTCAAAAAAAGGACATTACTTTTTTTTAAATTTACTCTGTTGAAATCTAAATTGATTTCCAAAAAATTCGAGTGAAATCTGAATTGAAATTTTGACTGAATTTATTTATTAAAAAACTACTTTTGAATGAATTCATTTATTGTGATAATTTAGACTGAATATGAACTAAATTTATTTAGGATCGATTTCAGGCTCAATATGAATTAAAATATTGAACAAACTCACACAATATCAGACTTAGGACCTATTAACATTGCTTTCAGTCCGAATCTAGAATAAATTTACTTAACCATTCATCCATACCACATTACGAAATATAGAATAACAAGAGTATGACAAAAAATGAACATAAAAATTAAAAATATACTGATAATAATAAATAATTATTGTGTAAATTATTTATTATGTATTATGGTGGGTAATTTTAGATCTGAAGAAAAAATTATTGTTTTTGAGGGAATCAGTTAGGTCATTACAAATTATTCAACCTAGTACTTTGAAGTAACGCAGTAAAATGGAGGGCCAAGGCAAAATTTCTACTGAATCTGGACAGAATTTGTTCAAGAATAGGTGTTAAAATTTTTGTTGAGTATTTTTTCCCGAAATCAAATTTCAACAATAAAGCTATTGAGTACTAAAAACTTTTTTCTCGAAAACTACAATCAACCAATTAAAACTTATATCAAGACACTGAGTAGAAAACGATCAGAAATTTAAAAAAAAAATAACGCTTTATTAATTTAATTTCAAACATAATTCAGCACTTACATCGTAAGAGAATGATATATTTTTAATATTTTATACTCAATAAAGTATTTCAATCGGGAAAAATAGTCAGTGGCAACGATTCGAATACAAATAACTAAAATTTCCACGTACGAAAATGTCACCTAAATACAAAATGCTGACACTTTATTATTAATGACCACTCAGCAAAAATATCCAAGTAACCAAAAAAGAGTCATATTTATGTGTAAATATTTTTGTTGTTGAATATAAAACATAGAACTTTTACATTATACACGATACATATATTTCTTTCCTTCAGTGCCGAAATATCTCACGTCCATAAAGTATTATTCATGCCAAAGATTCGATAAACAACCAAAAGAAGGGTTTGCGTTTGTTACTAAAAAAACCCCACCTTCTCTCCCTCCTCTCCAAGAACAACAACAACAACACAATTACTTTACATGTCAAACTCTGTTCTCTTCTCCATACAACCGAATGAAACATGACCTCCCAGTTTTTAAACGTAATTCCGCCATAAATGCTCCTACTCTTTGTGTCGCACTGAATATGTATGAGCAGAGACACGGGGCCCCCTGGAAAAGAGTAAATAACGTACTACATACTTACACAAAACTGCAACTGGACTCTGTAAAGAATACATATTCAAATCAGTTCCTTTTTTCCCCGCCGTTAAAAGAAACAAAATCCATGCGAATATTTCAAAGATGGAATGTTATATTAAATGGCTTGTAGATAAAGTAGAAAAATAATAGATATTTTGGGGTTTCGTCCGTACGTATTTCGACGATTTTTTTTTTTTTTATTGCTATGGATAAAATTATTTTCTTATGGTTGAAAGGAACGGAATATACCCCCTTTTATATACCGTGTAGACCATATACAGGATGTTGTTTTGAAGTGGCGATGAACTCAGAGGAGGTAGTTTATACATCAATAGGAACAAAAATTGCCACAGAATATCATGGTATCGCAAACCACGTTTAATCGGTCGAACCGAATGGTGGGTGCGACGTCGAGTGGGACAAAAACGTCAATATTAAGTAGAAAAACATATATTTCACAGCATGATTATACAACACAGCCTGTGGTGTACAAAGTAAAGGGTTTGTGCCATAGGGGGAGATAGACTTGGGAGTCTGGAGGGGGGGGGGACACGGCCATTATTGCTGGGATGCACGATGATGATGTCAATTCTTATATACATATATGCATTAGAGCAGTCGACTCCACCTTTGAAGCTGGGGGGGGGGCAATGCCACCCACGCCCCCACGACCGATTAAACGTCGTTTGCGATACCATGATATTCTATGGCAATTTTTGTTCCTCTTGATGTATAAACTACCTCCTCTGAGTTCGTCGCCCATGGTTTGTGACCTAAAGATAGAGTAAGTGACCAAGTGAGTGAGTGTTATGATGAGTAATCCAGTGGTAGATTGAGGGATCTAGTGAGTGATCGAGCGAGAGAATACGTCACTTGGTGAGTGAATGCATGACCTGGTGAGTAAATGCGTGACCTGGTGAGTAAATGCGTGACCTGGTGAGTAAATGCGTGACCTGGTGAGTAAAGCGTGACCTGGTGATTGAGTGCGTGACAGAGTGTGCGACCAAGTCAGGAAATAACAGAGTGGACGACGGTGTTAGGGAGTAAGCGTGTTAGAGTGAGTGACCTAGTTAGTGAGTGAGAGTGAGTGACCTAGTTACTGAGTGAGAGTGAGTGACCTAGTTAGTGAGTGAGAGTGAGTGACCTAGTTAGTGAGTGAGAGTGAGTGACCTAGTTAGTGAGTGAGAGTGAGTGACCTAGTTAGCGAGTGAGTGACAGTCAGAGCCTACCTGGTGAATTTGTTATAGAATGAGCAACATAGTCAGGGAGCAGCAGCGTGAGTGATTGACAGAGTGAGTGATCAGGTGATTGATTGTATAACAGAGTGTGAAACCTAGTGAGTTGATGACAGAGTGAAGGACCTGGTGAGTGCACGATAAAGTGTGCGACCCAGTGAAAAGTGAGTGACCTAGAGATCAAGTGAGTGGCCGGTCTACTGAGAGAGTGATCGAGTGACATAGTGTGTGAAATTGTGAGTGTGTGACCGGTCTACTGAGAGAGTGATCGAGTGACATAGTGTACGAAATTGTGAGTGTGTGACCGGTCTACTGAGAGAGTGATCGAGTGACATAGTGTGCGAAATTGTGAGTGTGTGACCTCGTGAGTAAGTGAGTGACAGAGAGAGCAACCCAGTGATTGAGTGATTTAATGAGCTACCTAGTGATTGACCGATTAACCTTGTAAGTGAGTGATAACGAGCTACCTCTAGTGACAGGCCGGTTTCGCTCATTCATTCCATTCATTCACTGCTTCACTTCCTCACTGGATCATTAATTCACTCGTTCATTTACTCATGTCGAAATTATGTTTGCAGGTGAATTTTCCATTCGGTGAATTGTATGGCGGTGAATTTTCCGAACACGATTCTACTGACTGACTCCAAGTGATTTTTCCTCTCCCCCCCCCCCCCCTCCCCAATATTGAAAACTCGGGTTTGTTCATGAAATGAAGAGACTATTGTCAGGGCTGCAAATAACTTTGAAGAGCTAAAGAAAATTTAATTTTCTTAGGGACATAGAAATTTGAACATCATTGAAAAAAAAGGCTATTGAAGGTTGAAGGAGTTTTTGTTGAAAAATAAAACAGAATTTTTCCTTACTTACAAATGGCTCCCGTAAAGCTCCCAAATTCGACAAAAAAAAAACCCTGAAAATTCGAAAACAAATAAGATTTGCTCATATTTATGTTGTTAATGTATTTTTTTCAGTATTAGTAATGCAAAAAGATCTTCAAAATTCAAAAAAAAATATGTATGCTTGTGTCTGATTAGGGATATTGAGGTGACCTGGAGACTGGCAGGAGGGACTTCGGTATACATATTCTACTTTCTTATTTTACATGACACTATCGCCACTATAAATTAAAAACGGGTGATTGCACAGAGGTGGTTACACAGGGGTGATTGATCGAAATGAGCCGCCGTCGTTATCAATAGTGCCAAATTTCTCATAATTATCCCGCTTTCTTTGCTCGTCTACTTTTATCACAGCGCTTGTGTTTTAATCCTTAAAAATCATTGCTTTGCATATGTACAAAGGGTCTTTTAAAGGTCTGTTACTGTAGCTTGGATTTGCACATAAGGCGAGGTCCTATTCTTTGCATTTTATATTTTCAATTTTCAAGATTAACGATCCCAAGATGGATCCCAATTAACGACAATAACTCTTTGTTTGCTGCAGAGTACGTGTGGCTGTGATTTCGCTAATTTGTTGAAAAATCTTCTATTCGCGTATTTTTCCCTTGAACTTGAAGTTTGCAACACGGAATTTTTTATTACTATAGTTTGGATCTCAAAATCCAAATATGGCATATGTTTGGGAAATAATATACTTCAAAACCTTTATTTTATTCACGATATTTGACGCTCTAGACGTCCTTCTTTAAGGGGTTTAGTGCACGAACTTGGCTTTCCATGCTTTCCTATGGAAAAATCTCCCTCTTTTGAGGAAAATTTCAAAATTTTCTGTTCATTTTAGAAACTCGATGCTTTTTCCCCAAATACTATATATGGATACTTTTATACAACATAACATAATGTTTTGGGGTTTTAATATTTGGTTTTTTTTTCATAGAATTTTAACTTCAGCAACAAGCACTTTTTTCAAAAGTGCAATATAGTTTCAATATACTGTATATAATGCCTGCCACCAGTTTATATTAAATATGTTTATATTTACAAAATATTTCTTGTATATAGGTGGAACAAAAACTTGGACATAGTTGGACGAAGAAAGTTTCATAATATTTGAAAATTAAAAAAATTCGAAAATTCGATTTTTTGGAAAATTCGCGTGCACCAACCCTCCTAAGGATCTGTATGAGCGGTGCAATTCAATATAGATTTTTTTTAATGATTTTTCTGGCTTTCTATACACGTCATTAACTATGAATAAAAATTACCAGCTCGGAAAAGAAAAATATGGATTTAAGGGTTAAAGTACCATTGTAAAACTTTGTTTGCATTGCTTAGTGTTTACATCTCACAGCTTTGATAGCAATTTGCTTTGAAAAATATACTTATTGTTTTAACTGTAGGTGATAATTCATCTAATTATATCAGTTAGTTAAATATTGGTTATTTTATTAGTGAAATATTTAATATCTGTGGATTGACCCAAAGACAATATTTTACAATCATTATAGACACACATAGTTATAAAGATGCCACGAAGGAAATGGTAGGCTTCAGGGCCAATAGAAATCCCCGTGTTCGGGCATTTATGGCTACTATCATTCCAAAACAAATTCCCTAGAGAGAACATATGGACTTCTTGGGAAAACGTAACGTAATTAAATTTTTCTACTAATGCAACTTTCATTAAAAAATATTAATTCACATAAGGGGAATATAGGAAGTGCGGGGATATTATATATATATAATTATGGATTAGTCGGGTAATATATGGGTTACCGGAATTTCTCCGTTTTCCTGTATAGCTGCTAAAAATGGATAGTGGGGTAAAAAACTAACTCCCTCTCTCTCTTCAAGATGCCCTGTGATGTAGAGTCAGTATCACTTGGTTGTCACCATCACCGTAGCTGCTATAGGAGAACATTTGTTTTTTCACTTCAGAAATTTACTCAAACAAGTATTCAAGTGTTCATTAATTATTGGAAATTTGCCCGATAATTTTAAACCAAGTACAATGCGCATTATAAGTGTTGCATTTTATTGTGCTGTGCTCATTTTCAGCTGGTGACTCTCTCCGGCTAGATTTAATGCTATTTTTTGACAGATAGCTTGCCGGGTAATATGCAATATGATAAGTATCATTCGCGAATTTGACTAGACGTAATATCTCTTCAAGACAAAATGTTCAGTAAGATAGATGAGAGAATACAGGTATCTAGAAATAATGCATGTCCAGTTCTCTGTGCCCCCTCTCCTTCAAAATATTCGGGGCAGAGAAGGAAGTTTGCGTTTATGACTCTTGTAAACAGACTATGAAACCTACGCATCATCTACAAAAATAAACGATGAAGTTTTCCATTGCCATAGAGGCATTAAATCTGTTTTATCATGAATTGTATACCAAGCTTTCTTCATTTTGAATTACTGTTGTATAATTGTCACTTGACTATTCCATATAACTCCCAAAAAACTATTTTTTTAATGGTTTTTTTTTTCTCAGACATGTCATTTATTTTTAAACACGATACACTTGTCAATGCGACAAGAATCCAAATTTTATAGAAATTCAAGAGTGTATGTCATGCTTATCATGTTTTAAGTTGAAATAATCGAAAAATGAAAACGATATTCCATATTATCCGCACTTCCTATCATATAAAAGAAAAATTGTCCAAATCTATACCCAAGTCACTGCAGTATACGGTACTAAAAAAATAAATGCAGAAAATATAGCTTTTTACACAATCCGAAATATCTTATATTTTTTGATTTGGATTCCCCCGAAGCACTTTAAGACTGATCTTACGATCGATGGTCCATTGCCTGTTCTTCCAATGGCCGACTTTTCTTGGTTTCTTTTCTTTCTTTTTTTTTTTTAACATGGCAGGGATGCGTGGTTACAAATGTTTCACCGCCCCCGTGACTGCCAAGAGTTCAGAATAGCATTCTGTCTTCGCTTTTCCCCCATTTCTTTCTTCCAACGGGAGTGATTCGTTTCTTTAGTATGGGTGACACTTCCCAAGACACTCCGATTTATTGCCCGGTATAAGAGATTATTCCTCATTCTTTTCCTACTTGGAATGAATGACCCATAATTCAACTATTTCTTAGTTTGATGATACCACAGACGAAAAACTCGTGTCAGGATTGTGTTCTATTCGAACAGGAAATCCATATGCATT
Organism: Pholcus phalangioides; assembly: GCF_987345545.1. NCBI lineage: Eukaryota > Metazoa > Arthropoda > Arachnida > Araneae > Pholcidae > Pholcus > Pholcus phalangioides. The sequence goes on from NW_028301597.1 coordinate 34,596,945, forward strand.
CGCAAAGTATAACATTTCTGGTTCCATCGAATTCCCTATACAACTCGTATATATATACAGGGTGTCCTGTAAGTGCCAATGCGGCTTCTATTTCACAATAGAAGGGCAAAGTAGGCACACGAGGGCAAAGTAGACCAGAACCTATAGTTTATTGCCGGTTCCGAACGGCGGCACTTCAACAAAAACAATTTCGGACAACTGAAACTCGTTTATAGCGAAGTCCTTCCTTAACGCTATTCTTCTTTATATTCAAAACTTCATTTTGAATCTAAGAGATAATGTAATTCTAGAGAAATTTTAAATTTAAATTAAATTAAATTAAATTATTATTTAAATTAAATTAAAATTTATTCCAATTTTAAATTTATTTAATTGAAAATTTAGATAAAATAAAATCATTAATTTAATGGCCATTCCATTAATTATTTTCCCATTAATACCATGGTGCTTTTCACCCTCCCGAATGGCATGGTGGTGAAATGCGGTAACCGTGAAGGTTTTCCGTCACAGATTCTGGTTGGAACCCGACAATCTTCCTTGGATAACAAGATACAGGGTGGGCAAAAAGTCCGTAGAAATTTTAAAAATTCATAGAAACCGGAAAAATAACCGAAATAAAAAACGGTTTGCATGGTTAGTATCGGTAGGTCACGGGAATTTTTTTAAGAAAAAAAAGATAACTCCAAAAACAGCTGATAGGTGGCGCTGACGTACACAAGTCCAAGAAAAGAAACGCAAATAACGGAAACAGAATGCCTCCAAATCGTTTATTACAACAGTACATGTTTCACATGACCAATGCCACAGGGAATAACTCATTGCAGGCGAATCACAAATCTTCAATGGCAGAGTGCAGCAGTCCACATACACAGTTTATATCGGTGGACTCGTTGTGGATTAGGAGCACAAGTTCTTATAACCGTCTCATTTTTTATGCGGTTTATATAATATGGCGAGTATCTGCCACGAAGCATGACTGGGAGCGATCTCGGCAACGGGTTAAGCCCTGTGGCAAAGTTCTGGCTTTCATTCAGCGATGCTAACCCTGGAAGCCGTTTTTTATTTGGGTAATATTTCCGGTTTCATGGTTTCTTAAAGTTTCTACGGACTTTTTGGCCACCCTGTATTTTCTCCTAACGAGCTTGAGGTGATCACCGATAGATGGCGCCTTCATTTCCAACCCGTTAATGGCAGTAAATTGCGATATCGTTGGAGTTTGGTGAAGTAGCGGGTATTTTTCACCCTAATATAATAACTTTCAACTATCCTTCAATCCAATATAACGTGTGAACTGAGTGAAAACAAATATTCGAACAATTGAAGCTTGTTTATACGCGAAGTCCTACCGTAACTTTATTCTCTTTCAGATTCAAAATTTTATGTATCCTTATCAAATAATATGGAATTTCGAGTTAGATATTTAATTACATATTTCCAATTATGCTAGCTCTATATTTAAATAACGTGTCTGTTAACTTATTTACTTGGGATTTTCGCGGCACAAACTCCGTTCAGATCATTAAGAGATGCAGTGGAGTGTGCGTGTGGGAGTATGTATGTATGCACAGAGTATTCGTTTGTGAACGATGCAGCAGTGAGAAATTGCAATGCGCACTTCGGTCTAATTAGCCGCTTCGTCTGTCAAGTTGGGTTTCGACAAACTTCCAGGTTATATTACAGAAAGGAGCGAAATGTCTCCGCGTTTTCCCGGAGACTAGTAGTAGTAGATTGGAGAAATCCAGATTCATTCTCTTAAGCGGTTTATATGGGCTTTATGTTTGAACTCGGTCAACCACACGCTTGTCGGTCGGCTGTCGCAGTCTAAGTAGATCGTTATCTCACTGCTGGCGTCCCGATTACTTCGCTTTAATTAATTTTCCCCGGGAATCTATTTTAATTCATTGTTTCCCCTTCTCCACCCTCTACGCAATCCTCGGGATATATTCCCATTCCGAGATATTATACGAACCTTTTAAAATGGATCCTTTCCCGTATGCGAACAAAGGGATTTAAACGCTCCGGAGATGGACGTTTGGGGAGATTCTTGTGGAGGAGGTTTTGTGAAAATGATTTTCTGAGAGAGATTTTATATACGTGTTCTTTACCACACAATGGCATATCATTTGATGAAGGGCAGGTGCAGTGGGAAATATCATCAGTAATTACAGATACATACAATTACGAACTTTCCAATTTAATTTCAGGTTTCACCTAGTCAAAATAGTATTGAAATCGATTGTTTGAATTCGATGTTTGATGGTGACCGGGACTTTAAGATTCTGCTCGTCTCAATGACGACCATGGCTTTAACACGTTATCTACTGACAGCACAAAAAAAAACATCAGTATTTCTGAACCTGAGGTTACGTGGCCCATTTGCGGTACTGGGATATTCTAAGAGAGCCAGGGGTGAAAATCAAATGGAGGGGAGAGCTATGAGAGGTAGCTGAGGGGAGGGGTACACAGATCCGTGAAAAAAAAATCAGATCGTAAGAAATGAAGCTTTTATATAGAAGAAATACTGTGGGGGAAATTTTGACTACTTTTACATTCCAGCAGTGAAACCCATAGAACTCGGGCTACCTCGATGCATGGGTCCATTCAGCCGTGATTCTGGAGGTCTTGTGTCCACAGGAGGCTAACATGATATGATCATATCTAGTATCATACTGTTCAAGGGTAAGCATTCCCTTAAAGGTCAGTAAGTTTCGTCTTATCCTGTTGCCATTGCAAGACATGTTGTCGTCTTCCAGCCCGACTATTACTTTTTTGTTACTTACGAGGCTCGAGAACAGCGCCCCGCCCGGGAGTCCCATGATGCTGGTACTGCATAGCATACACCCCCCTCCCTCCCCCTAAAAGAGGGAAGTTCATTGAACCCTAGCTTAACGGTCCCTAGATCTACTTTTGCTCACTATAAATTTACTCAAAAAAGATTAATTAAATAATTAGAAAGGGTCTTGCCCATAGACGGTGGGGAGACTAGTTAGGCCAGGAATAGTTGAAATGAGGGCCATGGGTAAAAAAACGTTATGAAACACTCTCAGCTTTAAAGTTAAAAATTAACCCCGTAGTTTCTCTGAATAGACTTTGTTGGGCGTAGGGATTTGCCGTTGTAATTCCCTGCGATTACTAGATGACAGCACTAATGTGAGACAACGTACTATGCGGACTAGGCGAAAATCACAAAAAAAAAAAAAATTATAGGGATTTTCGTTGTATTGGGAAGCATAGTAAACCATCAAATTTATCCTGTTCTTGATATTCTGTAACATACAAATCCAAGTTATCAGTATCACCGTTGGTATTAATTTGTCACCATATAAATTGTAACCAATGCAATGGATCCATTGAAAGTGCACGTATATGCATGACCTTAACGTTATTATATTAGCGTTATCACCCCCTCTTTATTCAAGGACTTGCTCTTGCTGCCACCTGTGTTCCTCATTTCGAAGTAAAGATGACAAATACTCGAAGTTGTTGTTGAAACCAATACCATGAATGAAACGGAAGAAATTGATTTATGAAATAACTTGCTTATATTATCCTTACTGACAGTGGACTTCTTTTCTCGTTTACAAGCATTTCTTTCCTTTCGTTAACAAGAAAAAATCACCGAAGATACAAGAATTGGCTCTTGCTTTTTGTGTATGTATGGGAAGTATTTTCCTGCGCACCAATCCATCATTTCTAATAAACCTTTGGCTGGACAGAGAGAACGGGAAATCTCTAAAGATATATATTTATACATTGGGGGGGGGGGTTTATGTAAAGTCCCGGATGGAATTCTTTTCTTGCCCTTGTTTAGATCGTCCTGGAATCATGCCAGGGAAAAGAATAAAGCATCGTACTATAAAATAAAGAGGGAAAATCCTAAACATGAATCCCTTTGATAGTCACACAAATCTCACATGAAAACCCTCTCGTCTAAGAAACGACATATTTGCGTGTAAGATGCAAATATGAGAAGAAAACCAAGATTTATATTCATTTTTTGATATCGGTTAAAGGAATTATTTACCTGATTATTAAATATAATTATAATCAATGTATTTTATATATGCTGAGAACAAAAGACGAGTCACACAGTCACTTCAGTTCACATTTTTTAAATACGGTCGAGCTTGGATATAACAAATTCACACGGGAACGTGAAAACCTTCCCAATATAAAACAATCGTTATAACCAATACATGATAAATACTTGAGTTTAATTGAATCCACTTGAAGCAGCGTTTCTCAATCTATGGTCTGTGGTCTTGAAACAAACTTTGAAATTTGATTTAAAAAGACGAATGGAAAAGTCCTAGGCTACTTCTCCATTTTAAAATATAACAACGAATAAACCAATTCACATAAACAGGTGTGATTTGTACTAAAATACTTATGACCTAGAGGTTTTTCTTTGAATAAAATGAAAAGAAATAAAAATTTGACTCATAGCTCGCGCTGGAAAATAAAAACGCGTGAACAAAAACTCGTGAACAAAAACTGATGAAATATATAGCTCGCCGTAACAAATAAAATACAATGCAAACAGTGCGTAACTAATGTTCATTACAATTTGCGTTACCATCAACTGAGAAACTGTTACCATCAAAAATTTGTCCAATTTTAAAATTGAAATAAACATTTTTCATTCAACCCGTTGGTTTCAAGTTGAAACTTAATTGTTATGTTGGGTTCATGTAGATGTGATTCATGCAGTTTATATTTTAATCACTTTTTTAAGTTTTTATTTCAATCAACTTATTTTACTTTTACGAAAAAATAAATACAGGGGGAGGGGCGAAGTGACCCACCACATAATAGGGTGACTTTGCCCTTCACCAGATTTGTGTATATGACAAGGATGTGAGTGAATTCAGAGCAACGTAATCAACACGGGCTGTCAAAAGAACCGCAACGACAACAAGGATAACGTTAAACAATGTAATGAAACTTAGTTTTTATAACATGTGACTTAATTATAACTATTCCTTAAAGCGGGTCCAGAAACGATACGACATATTAGACAAGTACATGTTAAAATCAAAATATACTAAATTATATTCATTAAAAACTCGTTCGTTATTATAAGGATGTAAGCTTTTTAGAAAAAAATAATTTCGAAAAAAACGAAGGAGAAATAACAAAAAATCGACCGAACTGATTGTTTCACTGCAATATAAGGTATCATACACACAAAACAACTTGATGTATTTCATCCATTAGCTTCAGAAAATACGTTAAATCTAATATTGAAAAAGATGAAAAAAATCCAGAAATTAAAGCATACGAATCGAGCCACTAAAAGTTGCAGTTTTAAATATTCCCACAGAAATTTCATTTATCCGCCCTGGAAAAAAATCATGAATAAATCAAGCTATTTTCCGTGTATATTTGCTCTTCTAAGAATGAAACTCGTATTCAAAATATACTTGTCTGTTTGTTTTTTTTCAAGTTGTTAAAATAGTTTCAATTCGTATTTACGTTCTAATATTTCATCCACTCATACCGTTTAAGTTGGTATTCTGAGACACACAAAATGACAATTAGAAAGTGGGCAAAAAGACTCCAAATTTCCTATGGAGCATGGAGTGATATTGCCCACTGCCGGGTAAAGTGCGAAACCAAAACTCCAATTGCTTTAAAATCTTCGTTGCATATACTACTAATAATAATAATATCCGATGGGATTCAGCACTCATGGATGGAAAATCAGCACAAATGAAAGTTTGAAGACTTTTCGAATTTTTCTTGATATCGAATCTCGACGAAAAACCGACTAATTAAGGATATCACTTATCAGGAAACGCACCCCCCCCCAAACTCAAGTCATCTCATTTACATGTGAAGTGAATGCCTCAACGAGTGCAGCATGGCAAACGATCAACAAAGAATGTTTTTCATCGCCAGAAAAGTACTTTTAAAAAGTAAAGTTCTTTTCAAAACTGGGCAAAGTCACCTCAGTTGAAGCAATACAAAACTATCACATTTCAATATGAGCACCCTTTTTAGCTTGGGCAACAATTAAATGGGTGAAAAAATGCCCATGTTGAAATATAGTAGTTTTATGTAATGCGAATCGCCATAAATGTTCATTATGCACTTGAAATTTGCATTTTTGAATTTATGGAAGAAAAAAGAAACCACAAAAAAACACTTGGCCATGTATTTTAGTGAAAACCAACCCTTTTCATGTCAATTGGTTGTCGGTCATTAATTTTTGAAATACGTCCAAAACTTCTCACTCACCCATGCAAAATCAAAAACTACGTTATATATAACTGATATACGTAATATTCGATTTCATTATAAATAGGTTAAGCTAATTTTCTATGTGAAGATTTTGGACGGAAATATCTTATAAGTTAAAACACTTTCAATCGCGATCTAAATGCTGATACAAAACAAAGAATAATAAAATCTTAATTCATTTAAAGCTTAATTTATTAATTCCTGAATAATAATTCAAATAATTCTTAATGAATAATTTGATTTTTTTTTTAGATTCAAATTTAATTTTCTCGCTTATTTCATGTACATTTCTCACATATTTAAGGCAATCAATCTTGTTCTAGAAAACAATTTTTAAAATGCAATTTAAAATTGCTGTTTTTTCCTCGAAATTGAATGAATTCACAGGGGAAAAAACGAATTCAGAAGATATCGTAGAATTTATGCGTTGCGTGAGAAATTGTTTCCTTTAAAAAAAAATAAATACAATTTAAATGTTCTGAATTTCTGAAAATCTTACGATAAATTTTACATTGAAGTCACACACAAAAAAAATGTCTGATCCGTCAACACTAATTTTTTATAAGCTTGCATTTCTGATATAAAAAAAATAGCCGAAAGAAATTCAGAAATAGAAAAAAATACCTTCCAATTAATTAAAATAGATTGTGAATAGCTCTTAATTAATTAGTTTGAAAGTTTTCATGATTTTTAAAAAAAAATAATTATATATACATACATTTCTTAATCTTGAGCGTTATTATTGTTTAAGCAGAATACGAATTCTGTAATCACACTATTGCAGAGATCAAAACTTACCTGGGTATTTACTGATGAGTGAAACTGTTTCCAATAATCTCTGATAATATCTAGAGATTTGAAGATCATCAGATGTAAATATTTCATCGTGTTCTTGTTCAGGGTAGTTCTAGAATCTTTCTTAACTACATTCAAAAGATACGTGGAACATCTAAATGCAATTTATTCAAATACTCAAGCATGATGAATAGAAACTACGTGGAAATGATGGGTAGCGAGCGTTGTTGAAACGAACCGCGATTAGGAAAAGAAATGAGAATTCTTCCTTGAACGGACTTCTGGAAAGTCATGATGTACATTCTTCCATTATCAAACAATGTTATCGTATAATATCGTATATCGTGTTATAATAGATATAAGCAATTATATGAATGTGACCCGAAAATTCGCAAATGGTTTAAAAATTCATAAATATTAAAGGAATTGGTGCAATTAAAATGCGGATCAGGAAAAAAAGTTATCCTTACAAAGGGGGGACTTTATTTTGGGTGTAAATTTTTTTTATTTCCTATGAAATGCAGGGTGTAGGATTAGCAGTTTACTTATGCATTTTTTTGTTACTAGCGCTTACGTTGTAATATCATATAACATGTATTCACACAAATTGTAAAATAAATTTGAAAATTCAAAAAAAATTGAAATTGTGTGCAATTTTCATTGTGATGTTGACATTGGTAGAAGAAGCACTATTGAGGAAGTCGTTCTATCTCAGCCACGGATTGCCAGCTTTAAGAACGTTTCGGACACAGATAAGATTGAAGAAGAGTTAAAGGTAAAAATTCTATAACTTGTTTTCGTGCAGCGAAAGTTGGAACTATTTTTTCTTCAATAAAAAAGGAGTAGTAGTAATCCCCCTTCGTGAGAATAATGCTTTTTGCAAATTGAATTTAAAAAAAAGAGAAACCTTCTTCCATTTTTGTGAATTTTTAAACTATTCACGAATTTAGTGAACACTAGCGGGATGCCATGAATTTTTAAAAATAAAAAATGTCTGGAGTTTCGCGGGTATCATATGAATATAATATATAGTTGGCGGTAGGTATAAAAATGAGGGTGTGTAATATATGCAATATGATGAGTAATTAAGGTTAAAAAACATTAATTATATCTTAATGACGCCCTAACAGGCTGATGAAGTGACATTCTGCCACTACCCTGTTAAGTGCCTTTCTATTTTTATTTCCCCTCCTATCTACTTAAGTTTTCTTTCCCCCGTAGATTAATTAGTCAATATGGGTAATGTTAAAATCTAAGTAGTTTAAAAATAAAAAATATACAACCATGGCGAAAATCGCACTACCAGTCCAGGATGGCTAAGAAATGACTCAGGGGTATGCACTGTTTGCTAATTTCAGTCGGAACCCACAGGCCAATATGTCATATTTAGGATTATGGTATCAGAAGCGAGTTCCTTACGGCTAAATGATTTCACGGACATCGAATTTTTCCACTATTTGCGACTTTGACTGCGGTCATAGTTGAGTGAAAAGCTGCATGTTCCAAGAATAGCGACAAGGAAGGAAAAATGCATAAGGGTGGAGGAAGAGATGTCCGCACATACTAAAAGGGGAAGAGGATAGAGAAAATGGCCGGAGGAGTTCTGAAATGTAAGAGTGTTGTGATGCTGGTCCATCCACAGAAGAGAGAGAAAAAAAGAGGATAAACGGACGAATCAGCAGATTGAGGTGAAGAACAAACATAATTTTTCAAGTCGCGCACCTCGTTGAGTGGGATGGACATTAAAAGTCGAAAGGGGGGGCTTCGGCGCTTTTTGTATGCGTTGTCACTACGTTCGTCAAAAGATCTGTTTTTGCGTAATTAATTAAGTGATTAGCATAATTAATTAGTTTTTGATATTGTAACTGCTTCTTTAAGTTCCTGTTATGTTATTGTGGCTTGGATTGGATTGGATTGGATTTTAAATTTTCTGGCGCAAGGACCAATTTGGTCAAACTGCGCCAAAACAAATTATAAAAATAAGAAAAATCATCCTTTTGTCATGTCAAAATACTAAAATCATGTATGATAAAAAGCAACGTAAAGCATAAAACAATGACATGAATTGTAAAAATCTATAATTTGTTATAAAAACCAATGGCTTTGATGAATTTAAAAATGCGAGATGCATCGCTGTGGTCATTTAAAATGTCATGAAGTGAAAGATGACTTTGACCAAAAGCGGTTGTAAAATGATGACGATGATATGAACAAGTAAAAGCATGAGCAATGGTTAATGGACTTTGACAATGTGGGCACTGTGGCTGACTCTCTCGTAACAAAAGATATGATTGTGTGATACGACTGTGTCCTATGCGCAACCGGGCAAGCAGAACTTCCTCCTTTCGGTTAGTTCTGCAGCTCGAACGCCAATGGCCAAGTGTGGGCTTGATGGCATGTAATTTGTTATTAATTTGATTGTTCCAATGGTCCTGCCAGCGGTGATGTGTTATTGTGGCCGTATGTCTACGAGATATGCTACAATCTTCTGGATGTGTAACGGTCGTGTTCAAATAGGCTGTAAATTGCGTAGCTTCTTGCGTTTTCGTCGTATAAAGAACTGCAGTACTACGAACATCTTTCGGTCGCCGTATAGTGTTCTACTGAATTTTCTAGCGGTCGCCGTATAGTGTATAGGTTCTCTCTTGGTGGTTCCTGGCTTGTTTTGGGTAAGTACTGTGATTATTATTATCATGGCTTTTAGTTGCCCCTTCAGGAATCATGTATTTGATAGGGACCTTTATGAGTTAGCATTATGTGTTCCTTTGGCTCAAAAGTACTCTTGGACAAAACAAGGTGTTTTTTCCAGAATTTTGGATTTTCTTGGAAAAATCTGGCTCGAAGCCCCTAAAAATCCCCTGAACTTAGTGGAAAATTGTAAAGTAGCCAGATGCTTAAATGAACTCTTGGAGATTCATGTGAAATACTTAGCAATTGGTTCTGAAAAACTTCTTGAGTTAATCTTGCAAAAGATGATATATATGGTTGAGCTATTTTCTTGTTGCTCCTGCACATACTTTACTCAGGGTGAGGCTGACTCTGGAATAGGTATTGGTAAGGCATATAGTATCCCTCCGGTCTACTTTGTGGGCTCTATTGTGAGTAATTGGGATGATTCGGAAACTAGTGATTTTTCTGATATAGTAAATTATTTTTCTGATATTATGGAAGCTAGAATTTTTGTGAGTATCATTACTGAAATGTGTGTGCTGTTTTACGCTAGTAAAAAATTTTCTCACCTTACTATAAATCATATGCTGGGTTTATTTGGGACTTTATTTTGGTCAGTTAGTAAAATTGCTTTGATTAAATTTTGGATTGGGCAGAAGTGTGTTATAAATTCTAAGGTGCTATTTGCAACTGATATAGTTGGAAGAGTGTTGTCTTATACTAAATTGAAAAAAGTTAAAATGAAAGATTATTGAAAATTGTTGACTTCGGTCACATAATTGGATTGTATTTTGGGATAAAGACCCCTTGTAAATAGTGGATTTTGGGTTTATATCCCGTGTAAATACTGGTTTTGGGATAATTCCATGTATATAGTGATGTTGAGATTTTAATCCCTTGTAAATACTGGATCGGGATAAAGATCTCTTGTAAATATTTTGAGGAAAATCCCATGTAAATACTGGATTGTAAATGGTATGGCTTGAGCATTTATATTTATGCTTTTTGCTAAATTAGTGAGTATTATTGTTATAAAATTATTGAAATATTAAATAGGACCTTCTTGTTAGTAATACCCCTGTAAATATTTAATTATGCCATGATGATAATGGTCATAGTGCTTGTTTTTTCAGGGTTTTATTCCTGAATTCTTATTAATACATAAATGACTCTTAATTATTGAAGTATAAAGGTCTTTTTGCGCTCTAAGAGATGAGTGGTTTTTCTTACCTACTATCTTAGAAAAAATGGGTTTTTTGTTATCTTGTTTAATATCGGAAGATAAATTTTTTATCCCATATAGTTCCACAAGAAACTTGATCTGCTGTAGGTGGTGATCTGTAAATGGACTTTGGCTTGTCATAAAGAGATTGTATAGAACTTGCTTGTTGCTAAAGAGGAACTTGTCTCCGTATGGACTGTGGTGTGCTTCGTGCAAAGAAGGTTTTATTGTGACATTGGAAAACTCTCTCGCTATTGGACAAATTTTTTCCCGATTTTGACTTTAAAATTTTCCCCTCTATCCTTTCTTCTTCTACACACACAATTTACACACACTCTCTAAACATAACAAATCTCTCCTTCACAGCCGTTTCATGGCACTTTCTAAGGTGGCAGTTAAGAATTCTTAGGAACCACCAAATCCAGTTTTTATTCAGTTCAGTTCAGTTCAGTTGAGTGGGATCTTTCTCTTTTTTTTGTCTCGCTCTTTCTGTATGCTCGGTGTAGAGCAATACAGTACAATTGTTTTCACCGTTAGTCTCTATTATGGTCTACTACCGTGAAGGTTGCTATCACGGTCTTGGGTTGAAACCCCAGGGAGACTGTAGATAAGATATTTCCCTTAACGAGCTTGAAGCGATCACCGATAGACAGCGCCTTCATTTCGAACGCATCTCATTAATGGCAGTAACTTGCAGTATAGCGATACGGTCAGAGTTGGAGTTGGTGTTTGGTGAATTAGTCTCCATCATACACTCTCGTGCCTCGCTATGTGTTCGGCCTAAAACATAAATAAAAAAGACAATATAGAAACGGTGTAATATTTAATTACACTTAAAATGAAATAGCTGTTATATGAATTATGTGGAACATTTCACGGACCAATTCCGTTAGGAAATTCCAACGGACCAGCGTTTGAAGAACACTGTTTCAGATCCACCGCGCGTATAAACGCATATATATATTAATCTGTAATTTTCCTTCTTCTAACTGAAAGAGATAAAATATAGTGCAAATGCATATACCGGGTGTTTCACGAATTACCCCTGACTTTGAGAATGAGTAACTCGGAAACGTGATAGATAGAAGCATCAAACCAGTTGGTATCACAACCCAAAAATAGACGATTAGATTGAAAACCGCTCATTTATAAAACACCTGAAATAGCTATCAACATAACACAACATTGAAAATGTCATCATTCACATTCATTTAAGCGGGGAAAACTCACAAAATTCCATCCATGAAAACAAAATTAAATTCCCGTTCTATTTTCAATTCCCAAGGGAAACTTAACAGCGCACCAAACACAGCACCTGATGCGCTAAAGAGATAGGGGGAAAAATAAAACACACGATCCTATTTTGCTTGGGATTTCTCCTCGGAAGAATAAGCGAAATGATGGAACCTGCTTAGATATGCATGGTACTTTCTTTTGTTTTCCTGTGTACACACAAAAGAATGATAGGATCGTATTGTTCTCCCCTATTTCATTTTCGTTCATCTAAAACCACGGGATTCGTTTCTCGCGAGGAGCACCAGTGAAGATACTAAACACACTCGCGGAACTCTATGAAATGGATGAAGAAGGACTAAAGTAAAAGAAAAACAAAATAATATGTGCAGAAGATGGAGTATGGGAAGTAAATATCGTTTTCAGGGAGAGTTTCTGTTCAGAGGAATTTTCCAAAATCTGGTTAAATTCCACCTATTGATCCACAAAACATGTTGCGGAAAAGCTTCAACTTTTACCGTCGGAGAGGAAAACAAATATACTTTGCCATTTTGAAAGAGGAGGGCAAATATCTCGATATGTATATGGTGGAAATCTCTACTAGGATTTCACTGGTGAGAGCCAAAGTATTCCACTGAATGCAAAGAGATATAAATACTCGTACTTTTATTATTTTGGCTTTTTTTCATATATTTTTGATATATCTTACCAGTTGAAAATATTTTAAATGTAATTTATGACAAAAAGACTTAATGCACTGTTATACTCAAGGGGTGCAGCGACCCTTAAAGTCAGTTTTTACAGAAAGGGCTTTAAAAAATACACTATTTTGACGGAAGGACTTATCGTTTCGAAGTTTTTAAAAAATTAGTACATATCATATTTGTCTGTAATTTTTCCTTATTCTAAATGAAAGAAATCAAATATAGTGCAAATGTATATACCGGATGTTTCACGAAGGACCCTCCTAACTTTGAAAATAAATAAGTTGGAAACGGTGATAGATAGCATGAAACCAGTGGTATTGATGCAGATAATTCAAAATTGTCGTTACAAATTGTCCCGATAGACGGCGCTGCAAGCTGCAATACCATAAGTAGATTGTACGTAGTGGATAATGCAAGCAGCCCTCGTTGTATTCACATCAAAAGCTATTCAAAATGTGTACCTTTCACACAACACACATGTCGCAAACGAAGAATGATATTGTGAGTGACTCTATTTAGTGACCGGAAATCGACACACAAGCTTGACAAATAGCCTCTTCCAGCTCATCGAGTGTTAAAGGATTGTTGTGGTAAACAATGTCCGTCAGTGTGTCCCACAGAAAGTAGTCCCAGCGGGTGAGGTCGGGTGGATACGGAGGCCAGTCCATGTCTTTTCCCTTAACTTCCGAATAGTTCAACGCAATAAGTTACAACGCAATACTGTCACCGAAGTATTCGTCCAGAAAATCAAAAACGGCATGCGTACGGTGTCGGCGAGTCCCATCTTGCATCAACCACGGCGTTCATGGTCGATCGTCCAACGCTTGTTGAGTGGCGACAGAGTGTTTCGAGAGCGCAATATATCGGTCAGTCGTTTCTCGCAGGAAAAAAGACCTAATGATGCCTTTGTAGGAGATTGCAGCCGAAACGGTAAGTTTTGGAGAATGGAGTGGTCATGCATGAGAGAAATGTGGGTTTCCGGTACCCCCAAAATCGCCAATTTTGTCTGTTAACGACACCATCCAGATGAAAATGCGCCTCTTCTGTAAACCATATTCGGGCGACATCGAAACCAGAACCATCAATCATGTCAAGCATTTTGTTAGTGAAATCCTCTCGTTGTCGTTGAGCTCGAACTGCGTGGCGGCATTTAATCTTGTACGGACACATGTGTAATGTCTTCCACAGGATTCTGTACGTGCTGGATGTCGTGATTCCGGATTCAGCTGCAAGTCTGCGGACATATTTATTCGGATGACGCTCAATAACTGCAGCAAATGTCGTTGCATTTTCAGGTGTAACGACGGAGTGGGCGGGATCCACATTTCCGACTAACACATCATCTTACGAATTGTTTTCCATCTGGGCATTTTGTGACATAAAATCGCGTATGAAAACTTCTCCTTGTAACAGTAGGGCCGTGCTTTAATCTTGGTGTTACTCCTACACAATAAATACGCGTTCCTCCATGGAATACACCACTTCCGGAATTTCTTTCATTATACGCTAATAGTGGTCACGTTTCAGCGGCGAAATCTTCGACGACTGATCGTTCTCGGCGTCTGAGGTCTTTCTATAATCATAGTTTCCCAAACTTTTTTGTCCCCCTTCTTCAGAATTTTTCTCCCATCGCTCCCCAACGCAACCTAACCCATAGAATCCTGTTATACTCGTAGCTTCTACCACCCCCCCCCCGGAACATTCCGTCGCCCGTTAGAGGGTGAATCACTGCTCTATAGGGATCTGTAATGCCGTCTGCGGCGCCATCTATCCGCGCAATTAGTAACTACAGTTTTGAGGTTTCCGTATCAGATTCTTACGGTTTTTTAAATAAACATGCCACTGGTTTCATGCTTCTTTCTCTATTTCCGAGGTTTTTTTTTAAAGTCTTTTAATGGATTGTTTCCATAGAATGTATATAATTATTTCGTTTGTGGAATAAATAGAATATCCTCTCCGACACGACCCAGACTCTTAGGAGGCGAAGAGGAAGTTGCCTTGCTCGACAGCTCTGGGCGTGAGCGATCATCAATCAATCAATCTGTTATTATCGGACTTTTACCAAGGATCTCCGGTCACTTCTCGAACTGGCTGGTGACAGACTGAAATTTAGACCGATCGATTGGAGTTAGTAATTGTTAATTAGTTCGAAATTTAACGATTATTAGAATTAATTAAAGATTTCTCCAGCACTCGATATTTCTAAGAGCCCAATACTTAAAATTGCCCCTGCCTTCCACTTTATTATCGATTCACACCGTATAAAAATCGTAATCGTATCATCATCATCACTAATCAAGTCAAGTCTCTTTCTCTGTCATCCTCATATCACAACCACGTGTTGTGTTCAAGTGAATAGTCTGCGCAGTGTAACAAACTTTCTATACCTTTTTCATCAGTAGAAAGTCTAGGGGGTGATGATGATGACAGACAAAAATACTTGATTATATTAGTCTCTAAACTGCTGTTTGTATCTTTTATGAGTTATAATATTTGGTCTTCATCTTTCTCACTGTACTCGGAAGATATTTTTACACATAGCGTATATACGAACGCTGTTCAAAGGTAAAAGGAATAAGCTTGTTCCATTTATTTTGCTTCAAATCCAGAGCTCTCAAACAAAGAGTTAGTGTGCTAACCACTTGGCTCCAGGAGACTTAGATGCATGCTGTCGCATTAGAAGCCGAAATGCCTCAGCTAGGAAATCGGGATATCTGGATACGGTCAATAAAACGTGGCATCAAGTGCATCGGCTACGTAAAAGAGGCTCGGCTATTACGAGTACTTTTTTTTTGGAAGATATAAGCAGAATTGCCTTTGCGTTTCTCAGGGGAAAAAGTCAATTTATGGCGTAATTATGAAAAAGTTACGTTTCCTTCAACTCGAATTCCTTTCTCTAAAGCTTTTCCTTTGTATGCGAGAAATGCATAGGCTTATGTTTTTTTGCGCTGTTGTAAGCAACAAGGGACGGAACGTGGTAATATTCGTAAATCAAATAGATGAGGCAATTTAGGAAATTTCATTCTTCTTTTGCTCCTTAAAATACATAAACAAATTACATGTATGCTTCATTTTAAGTATGCTTCTGCTCCTGTGAATTGATCTTATTGGACTTGAGAGAAATTTACTCATATACTGCATGGAATGGAAGAAAAAACGATGATAACTCAACATGATAACTAAATTCCTCCACGTTTACTTTAAGGTTTTTTTTCTCTCTCTCTCTCTGAAAATCTCCATTTGTATTTTGAGGAGAAAAAAATTGAGGGGGGAATAGCATTGTTGTAAAGAAACATTGTTTATAGAA
This sequence comes from Pholcus phalangioides, assembly GCF_987345545.1. Taxonomy (NCBI): domain Eukaryota; kingdom Metazoa; phylum Arthropoda; class Arachnida; order Araneae; family Pholcidae; genus Pholcus; species Pholcus phalangioides. The sequence goes on from NW_028301597.1 coordinate 34,613,122, forward strand.
GTATTCTTTAGAGGATTAGAAGCTTTTAAACAGACGCATTAGCATTGTTGTAAAGAAACATTGTTTATAGAAGCATTCTTAAGAGGATTGGAAGCTTTTAAACAGACGCCGCATTCTTAAGAGGATTGGAAGCTTTTAAACAGACGCATTCTTAAGAGGATTGGAAGCTTTTAAACAGACGCATTCTTGAGAAAAAACATTGTTAACAGCTGCATTCTTGAAAACATTCTTGAAGGAAACATTTTTGTGAATAAACATTCTTGAAGGAAACATTTTTGTGAATAAACATTCTTGAAGGAAGCATTTTTGTGAATAAACATTCTTGAAGGAAGCATTTTTGTGAATAAACATTCTTGAAGGAAGCATTTTTGTGAATAAACATTCTTGAAGGAAGCATTTTTGTGAATAAACATTCTTGAAGGAAGCATTTTTGTGAATAAACATTCTTGAAGGAAGCATGTTTGTGAATAAACATTCTTGAAGGAAGCATTTTTGTGAATAAACATTCTTGAAGGAAGCATTTTTGTGAATAAATATTGTTTATTGGTGCGTGATTGAGAATAAATATTGTTTATTGGTGCGTGATTGAGAATAAACATTGGTAACAGATGCATTCTTAAGAACAGATATTTTCCTGAGAAATGCATTCTTATGAAAATATTTTTGACCGATCCATTCTAATGAACATGCATTTTTGACAGTGCATTCTTATGACTTTTTATTCTTTTGAAAGTGCATTTTCTTTTATGAACAAATATTTTTGACAGATGCATTCTTACGAGAAAAAGTTTTGACAGACATTGGTAGAAACAAATATATTAGATATGCATTCTTATGCACAAAGGTATCCCACAGAATCATTCTGGGATAAAACATATTGTCGATAGAAGCATTCTCTGATGAAAGAACTATTAAGAAAATTCTTAATATCATTCATTCTGTGATTTAAGAAAAACTGTCAAGAGAAGTATTTGTGGATGTAGGTGTAAATATTTTAAAAAAAGTGTGTGTGTTGTCTAATAGGCTATATTGTTATTTAAGTGAAGCATTATTGTAGGTAGATATTGTTAACAGATGTGTATCATTGAAACTAAAAATTGTCAAGAGAATGCCTTATTAGATGTAAGCAGTATTAAGAGTGACCACTGTTAAGAGGAGCAATATAGAGAGCTAGCATTATCAAGAATTGCATTGGCGAGAATAAGCAGTGTTTGGAGAAGCATCATTCGATTCCATATACGTCTCTTAAAAATATTCGCTCTGAAGAACTCTTTTTCGCAACAGTGTTTACTTTCAACTATGTTTCTTCAGCAATATTTTCTTCCGATAGAATGCTTTCCCTAATCCTAAGTGAATAAAGGGACATATCTATTTTGTGTTAACGTAGGCTTTTAGGCCAGTGCCTGATTAAAAACAGAAACTTGAGACATTGCTGGACAAAGGTCAGCCTAAGGTCAGCAAATCAGTCATTTTACCTCTGAAGATGGTCACCACTGCACCAGGTAAAATTTTAATGAATAACGAAAGAAGAACATAGCCAAACAGAACTTAGCAATATTTCCCTTAGCAATATTTTTCCATTGAAATGTTTTTCTTGATAATGCTTTTCACCCAAGACAGCATCTTTCATAGATGTTTTCAGTAAAAATTGCTTCTGATTACAATGTTTTCATAGAAGAATGTTTCACATAAAAATGGTTTTACGTAAAGATACAACAATGTTTTCACGCAAGAATGATTCTGTCTTAACAACTTTATAGAAGTAATAATTTTTTTACTGTCACTTTTTTCATTCCGAATGCCTCTATTTACAATGTTTTCACTTAACAATGCTTCCTTCAACAACGTTTCAACGTAAAATATTTCTCTTATCAATTTTTAGACATATTAATGATTATATAAAATTTTCAGAATTAATTATGATTTTTTTAATACTATATTAACAATGCTTTCGCACAAACTTCTAATTGAAAAAATGTGTTAAAGGTTATGGGACCCCTTAAAAAGGGTCACAATTGGGAGTTTTTGTCTACTACCAACGGTTAGGAAGAAAAAGGCCTAGGAAAGGACTTTCTGGACTAGCCGTATTTTTTTTTTCATTTAAGTACCTGTTGCTTACATATAAAATCCTCCAAAAGTTCATAACTTCAGGACAGAATATTTCATATCATGATTTTACTATCAAAATTTATCAAGAAATGGCAGGTCAGATATAGTTTTGTCACTTTCAACACACTTTTTGTTTTCGCTTGTCAAAACAAGATTCTTGATTTCCGCCAACTGCATACATGATCAATCAGAACCATATACGCTACACGCATTAAAAATACGCAAATCAATTGGATTACCTTGCCATCTATAACGGCCGTTGGATGCGTACTTGATCATTTCACGGGACGTGTATGTCGTTAAGTAGCAGCCCTACATCAGAGAATAAAACGTAAGAGTATAATTTAGGATTTGAGCTCTTTCTTTTCACCATGAAACTCGTATGAATTCATTCTACCTTCATATAACGCAGGGGTAATTGAAATTCACGTGCAGTGATTTCGCGTTGGGCGCGGTTTGACTATGACTGATTAAACCTTCATCGTAAATGCTGTCAGCTTATTATTTACCAGCCGCACCAGAAAAATAAAAAACACTTCTGAAACAATTCGTAATTATAAAAAATATCTTGAAAACCATAGAAGGAATCCTTTACAATAATTCTTATTGTATTAATGATGAGAATCAATCATTGAATGTGTATGTTACTGTAAATGTGATAAATTCTGTTATTATGCATAATCGACGAGTGATTTGGTAAACTTGATGAATTTCCCTAAATTTATCGCTTTTACCGGTGATTATGCATAATTTCCAAGTGTCGTGTCATTGGTAAATATGTTAAATTGCTCTATATGATATACTATATATGTTAATTCATACATGCATTTTATCATTATATCAGGGTATGAACGTAAAATTTATTATTCTTACACTGGGCTCCGTATATTCATCACAAACTAGACTCATTTGAAAGTTTTTATTTTTCATACTTATAAAATTCACCAATTACACAAGAGTGTTACGCATAATCACAGATAAAGGTGATAACTTCCAAGTATTTTATCCAATTTATCTTCGACGTTTGGGTATTATTCGTATTCTCCGGTAAAAGTGTTGAACTTATCAGACTTACCAAGGCGATTGGTATGTATGCATAATAAACTGTTATCGTGCATATTAATGGAATTATCACATTTACGGTAACATGTACAGTATAAGAGAAATGTGTGATAGTTCTCGAAACTATTTTCGATGTGATTAAAGAGTGTTTGAGAATATATAAAAACATATACGTTAATTTTTTCAAGAGGTGGATAGTAGTTTCTTAGATCCATTCACAGAGATTTACAGAAATATGATCGGAGGTTAGTTTGTGAAATTCTTAGTTTCTCGAGGGAGACATTTAGCTCTCCACGCGGCACTGATGAAATTTCTCGCCTCTTTAACCCATTAACGCCGGTTTTTAAGAAAATTTGCCATTCTAAATTTTAAAATTTTTCTTTGCCAATAAATAGAGGAAGTGGTTCCACTCATTATTTTTTGTTTAAAAAAATCAAACTCGTCGTTAATGGGTTAAAAGCCTTTTATTCTATCATTGACAAGCCCACATATTTTGTGAAATTTATTTTTCAATAGAAACACTCTTCCCTATAGACCTTGGTTTACGCCTGTTTGGAAATCGGAGGAAAGCTTACTTCATTAATAAAGATATCGCATTTATCTTTTTAATTGCGTTGAAATACCCAGAGGAAAAAACGTTAGAGAGGGCTATATTAAACAAATGAGGTACCCTTATATTACATGACAAACGAAAAAAAATCAACGTGAGAATCTCGTGCGATAGAAGTGAAAATTCTTGGTTTAACATGACTAGATTCACCTCCATTAAATTTTTTAAAATTGAAGTTAGACATTTTGAATTCAATTTGAAATAAGATTGATTTTGTTGATCATTTTTTTAAACCTTTCCCCTTAAACTTGACGCACCTTATCTAATTAACCCCCTTAAACTAACTAACCCCCCTTGTGTGGCAGATTGGTTCACTAAAAATATCTGGTGATAACCGGGGCTGGCTCTCAATCCAGAGTGAATGAAACTTTGGTACAGGAGTGAAGAGCAAGAAGAAAAAGAAAAAAAAAAGTGAAGTACTCTGGATATATTCTGCGTTATGGCAGTGCAGGCAATTAGGAGCTGGCACTTGGACGTCACGAAACAGGCGTTCGCGTGCGAAATATCGAAACATATTCTCGTGTGGCCAGGAGGTACGGCGTCACGGGGGAGGAGGTAATAAACTGCCTTTGTCTAGCACAAACCATCCAAACCTACCCAACTTCATTTTCTTATACGGCTGAATGTCTATTGACACTCTCCCACCACAACCATAACCCATATGGTTCTCGAAACTTGATTACATAATTACTTTTCGCACGATAGATTATGCGTAGTAAAGGACTAGAAAACAAAAAGATTATGGATGAAAAAAATTATAATTTTTTTTTATGAATCTATGTTAATATATATTGTCTGTATAAAAATTTCGCTGTCTCAGTTTTAGGTTATCTTGTTTCTGACGTCATCTGTTTAACATTGAAGACACTGAATACTGCGAGAATGGTGAAAGACCTACAAAGTAGTTACAACTGTAGTTTCCAGTGAATAGCCACTTGAAATTCTCATTAAAACAACAAAATAAATACACACTGATCTAAAAATTTTAATTTAATATGTCTGTGCGTTTAAATTTTCTGTGAGAATTTATAAATTTGCATGACATGAGACGTTATTGCCAAAAAAATTGGTTAAAACTAAATGGGTTAAAAAATTAAACACAAAAAATGTTCAAAAGTTTTCTCTGACGCAGTTTATCAATCAATAAAATAAGAACGTGCGGGGGAGAAAGGTATAGGGTACACACCAGTGTTTCCCAAAGCGGGCAATATCGCCCTATCGGTCGATGGAATGGTTCAGGGAAACGGTACAAGCGATGTGTTTTGCATAGGATCCTATGGGTTGGCTTGAGTTGAGGGAGGCAACGAGAACAAAAAAAATTGTGAAAGTTTGACGGGTGATGGAGCAAATAGGTTTGAAAAGTATGGGATATATCGTGGCTTTTTTGAATATTCAACAAGAGCTAACAAATAACTTTTAAAGTCATACAAGCCGCAGTTTCATTACAGAAAATTGAGTAACATTATTTATTTAATAATAACTGCTGTGGAAGGCCTTGCAATTCTCTTACTCCACTGGAAAAAAATAGAGCAGGGAAAAGAAGAGAGAAAATGCAATTAATTATAAAACACTAAGAAAAAAATAGACAAATTTATAAAAAAATAAAATAAAATAATCCAATATATAGAGGGTGATTCAAAACTGAACGTACGAACTTTTAGGGTAGATAGAAACACAAAAACAAAACAGAATCACACAAGAATGTATCACAATTTTTTTTCGTGCATTGCCGATGGTAAGAACTTTGAGCACTTGTTGTGAAACTTAACGTGTACACTTACTGTTCTCGTGTAAAGTATCACTAATTAAAGAGTTTTTCCACCCAATATTGGCTTGTCATTTCTGCATCTTCGTTTATCCTCCAGCTGATCAGGATGGGGTTTTCGGTCATACATGCCTATGTTATTCCGTTTTGTTTTTGTGTTCTCTAGTTCCGCTAAAAGTTTGTACGTTGAGTTTTGAATCACCCTGCATATATACACAATACAATATATACAATAAAAACAGAATGTAGACATTAAAAACACAATGTAGACATTAAAAACAGAATGTAGATATTAAAAACACAATGTAGACATTAAAAACACAATGTAGACATTAAAAACACAATGTAGACATTAAAAACACAATGTAGACATTAAAAACACAATGTAGACATTAAAAACACAATAATACAGGTAATAAACACAATAATACAGGTAATAAACACTCAAAGCCTACACTGAAAACAAAATTGTAGTAATGTATTTCAAGTAGTCGGTAGTGATGCATTTTACACCAAGTAAAAAGTTGGTGAAAAACTTGTAACGGAATTTAGAAAAAATGTCCAAAGCAGTGAGAAACAGTCCCACAACACACAATAATTTTAACAATCAAACTCCGGAATGTTTGCTTTGATAACCATGGTTTCTCCAACAGACGCTTTTCAAAAATTCAGAAATATTAGTTTATCTTTTAACAATGATTCGTTTCTTCTTTGATGTTCTAAATAGTGCAGTGAAGAAAAAATCCAGGTGCATACATTTTTTTTTTTCCAAAATGCAAACAAATGATATGTCAAAATTAATTGGTAACACCATTAAAAATGCTCTTCAAGAATGGCATCTTAATAAATGCATCTGTTTGATTAATTAATTAATATAAAAACCCACACTTGCAATAACTCATTTAAAAGTGAAATAAATCATGACAAGATTAAAGGAAAAATACAGCGAAAGAATCCGAATTCATTCAAATAAATTAAAATTAAGATCGTCTTGATCATAGTGAAACAAATGGATTTCTCCAACAAAATTAATATAAATTTACGACCAGTGACAGATAATATCTGAATAAAAAAATCATAATTAAATATACCAATTAATTTTCAAGATCTTCTCGCATTAAGTCTAATTGCCCATCAAAGTGATTTAAAAAAGACAAACAGAAGCGGTTTCCACGAATTTCTTCAGCTAATTGCATGAAGCATGTCTTGTCTTTTATACATTCGATTGTAAATATTCTTGAGTATTACACGTTAGAAAAAAATTACTTTAAGATAAATAGTGTTACGATGAATTGAATTAAATAGATGTAAGAGCATTGCAATGCATCAATGCAGAATATAACGGGACAGGGAAACAGTGACATTTATCAAATTGGTAATAAGAATTATTTGTGAATTAGAAAACAGACAGAGAATTATATCAAAGGATTTGAAGACACTTCATTGAATTACGTGTCAATAATAAACACTTATTATTGAATCTGGCATTGTTATTTCGCAATTTATCTCCCTAAATATTTGGGATTTTTATGCAGTCGACGTCACTTATTAGAATCACGGATAATGTTATCATTTTCACAAAGAATGGAACGGACCAATATCATACCATAGGAATAATTGGTTTTCCTTTTCGAGACTTGGAATAATATTATCATTCCTTTTTTCCGCGTGAATTTTATTTTTTATTGCACATTATGAAACTAAGGTTTAAAACCAAGCTTATGTTTTTCCCAGTAATTTATCGTTATCAAGCCGCAAGACTATGTAGAAGACTATATATGTATTTACAGAGTGCATAGCAAACAGGGATTATGACATTTTACTGGCTAACCGTTGGTCCTATGGATATACTTTCGATAAGAAAAAGTTTCCAAATAACGCGTAGTATTCAAGTATGCCCTTCACGTTGCAAGGGGTTGTATGGTTATTAAAATAAGAAAAATAACTTTTTTTGCAGTCCCCCTTGTTCCCCAAAACTCAATTAGGAAGAAGTTGTTGTCCTGTCTATCCTGATTCCAACAATAACATTGCCCGTTTATAAGCGCAATATTCACTGAGAAATTTAGGGAAAAATACCAGCGTTAAATGCGGGTAAAACTGGCATTTAGAGCTGTTTTGGATTTTGAAACATGGATTTTTTTTTTGGCCTCAGGAGAAACAAGGCAACAACTTTATAACCCGGTTTCCGGGACAAGGGGATTGTATAAAAAGTTATTTTTTTATTTTAATAACTATAAAACCCCTTCAAACATAAAACATGAATGACATACCTGAATACCTACGTTATATGGAAGCTTTTTCTTATCGGAAGTAAACCTCTAGCCGCAACGTTTCACCAGTAAAATGTCATACCCCCTGTTTGCTATGCACGCTGTATATAGCCATGCATCTACACGTTGACGATGAAAAAAATGGATTTGGCGGCTACCGGACCATGTTACATCAACACATCGGACATTACCAGGAATCCCCTGCCACTTCGCTAATTAGCCGGCCAAAGCCATAATCATTTTCGCAAATCGGACTTCGCCCAAAACTCTCGGCCATTTCACGAATTACTGCACTTTGGGCATTGCCAGTAACATACACATATGTTTCACATTATGATAAGGCACTTAAAACGGAATTCAAATCCGTAGGAAATATCACTCTACGGACAGACAGACAGACATGACCGCTGACCGCCCAGAGAGACCATCTTGCGTTGGTTCGCGCTCTTTCCCAAAGGGATGGACGGTCTCGAAGAGTAATTTAATATAATATAATATCACTCTACAACGAAATTTCAATGAAAATACACCAAGAAAAGTCTTTATTGTCCTTGAACAGAAAAGTGTTTAAAAAAATACACGTTTGGACTAAAAAAAACAACAAAAATCAAAACAAAAACCAAGAAAAAGAAAGTATTTTCTTACATTTCTCTTATTTTCGGTGAAGCGAGTCCGAGCAATACAGTCGTGATTGACATCCGAAACTTGGTTCCTGAATCGTTATACAGAAAAAAGGAAAGGGGGAAAAAAGGAATTCGGGTACCCGGGGTTTCTTTTTTTTTCTTTGGAAATGCCCAAAGGGAATTTTCTTCTGCAGAGGAGGTGGATGGTCTGGATCAATTTGTCCGACTTCTGTCCACCCAAGTAACGCAAGAAAGCACATCAAAATAGTACCAAATAAAATACGTATATATGAAGGAAAATAAAAAACCCCAGAAAATTCAGTTCAAAAATATTTCCTGTTGTAAGAAATATATGATGATGACCCAACCCCAACTTTTTTTCCGAAAAAAGGAAAGAATAGAACTAAATTTATAGACATATATATATATATATATATACAGAAACATTCCTTGTTTGCGGGTGCATGTGTATAAAAACATGAACCAATTTCGGGACAGAGAAAGAGAAGTCTTTGGATGGATTCTTCACGCTTCGGCTAACTGTTCCCTTTCTTCCGAGGGGAGACATGATTTCTTAGGAAGTATTTCAAAAACTTATACATGTTTGCCTGCCCTATTTTTGAGTTTTATTCTGAATTTGTTTCAGAATGAAGTACGAATAAAGCGAGTTGGGGAGCCTCAAGAGATTACTCGAGAAGTATTTCAGAATTCAAATATTCAATTGATGTCAAAAACATTTAGAGGTACTTCGGCTTTTAAAATTTTTCTCTTTGCCCTAGCGAAGATTTTAAAAGTAAACGCCCTTTTTTTTCGAATTTATTTTAAAGTTATTATTGAATTTTGGAATTAACGTATCAGTTCGAAGTCGCCACCATCCACAGAGTCGATGCTGCCAAACCGATGCAGTTAAAGTATTTGTTTTACAATGTCGGTGAAGTTGCTAAGATAAGGTGCACACTGGTGCGATAACGCATGCTGTATTGCTTGGAGTGTCGCACCAGTGTGTACCCTGCCTAACTGGCCAAAATGAAGATATATATATGTGTCGTCTTTAATACCAGAATATTTTATTTCATCGAACAAAAAAAAATATACAGGGTGTAAAATATACTAGCACAGTCTTTATCTCATCAACGTCGTAGCTGTATGATCCCAATTGATAAAAAAATGATCAAAAAGTGTTCAAAAATTACCCAGTACTAGAGTTAAAATACACTGTGTGCAAAACAAAAAATATAAATGTTATATGGTCCCCTGTGCTCAAATTCCCTATTAGAAATTTGTTTCCCTGTGTTCCCGAGACCAAAAAATTCCATGTTTCCAAGTACAATATTGGTTCAGATGTTCGAATTCAAAACTCGAGGAACTTTGGGAAAGTACAGCGTTAAATGCTGGAAAACCGTTTTGCCGGCATCTTACGCTATTCTTTCCCATAGTACTTCTTTTTTTGAATTCGAATTTGTCTGTCAATATTGCACTTAGAAACATGTTTTTTCTTTGGTTGGCATCAGGAGAGACAGCGCAACAATGAGCAAGACACTCGTTTGGCCAACGCTTTACAAATCTGGTGGTAAATTTGCCAATATAGTGGGGCGAAAGTATATCAAAAATATCAAGACGGGGGGGGGGCGTATAAATATTTTGATTTTTTTATTTTGTTACACACTGTATTTTCATTCCCAAAACTAGTACAGGGTAATTTTTGAGAACACCTGTTGAGCACTTTTTCAATTGGAACCATACATCTACGATGAACAGTTGATGAGATAAAGACCGTGCGTGCTAGCACTTGCAGGACAGCCTATACATTCATTAAGCATTGAATAGCATATAGAGTGGATAGTTTCCACCGCCCAATAGTTCTGTGTTCAGATTGCAAAATGTAATGTCACTTTTCAAAATTTCACGAGGGCGAATATTTAAACAAAATTTTATAAAAATGTGATACTGTGGCTTTTTGACCGAAAGAGATCCACAAAGTTTTGTCACCATCCAAAATTTTGACGAACGAGACTCCAGAATCAGAACAACTAAATTTTTCGGGAAAAGTGATTTATGACATTTTGCCATCTGACCACAGAATTACACATGTGATTTCTTGTGAAAAACTAACAGTATGACATCAATTTCGAATCTTGCCAATCCACCGATCCTGCAGCAAAAACATATAACTCGATATTTTTTAATTTGATAGCAATGTTATAACATGTTATAACATTGCTATCAAACCCTGAAATAACCCTGAAAATAATCAAGAAAAAAATTATTACATTTCGGCAAAAAAGTGTTTATTTTGAGAAAATAAGTTTTCCGAGACATCTCATTTGAACAACGTTTTACAAATCTGGTGATAAATTTGCCAATATTGTGAGGCGGAAGTAACGCGTAATAACAAGGTTAACAACAGTCGACACGAAGAGGGAAAAGTGTCAATCATTAAGGAAAATAACTGAACTTGACTTCTACCGAGATTTTGAATATTTCAGTTCATTTTCGATTAGCGCCAACCCATTGTAGAGGGGGATTCTTGTATTTCGTTGGGTGTTTTGGGCGCAACTGACCTTTACAGAACACACACGTCACAAAATTTTAATCCTAAAATGGAAAAAAAATTCTCTGTATTAGTTTTTCACAAGAAAACACTACTACTACTAAACCAGACAGGCACCTCGTCCATATTCCTCTAAAATCAAAATCACAAGGAATCACTGTGAAATCAACAATTGCGTAATTAATGGGCTGTCGATGGTATTCATGAATAGCAGGGATGGCCAACAGCTGCCAAACCGATTAGCCCCCCGACTAGATAAAAGTAGTCTCAACTGCCCCACTTACTTCGCAAAAACTACAAAAAATAATTCCCGAAACAGTTTTTTACGGTAATCAGAGTACGTTTTGTGTTATTTTATCGTTTCGGGCCAAAAAAGGATTCAGAAACCAAAGTGGCCCGCGCTTACAGTAAATCTCTTGCAAACATCGAATCTGATACTTTTACGATCAAAGATCTCTTAACCTACCCCGATAACGAATTTAAAAAAAAAATACAGGAGAAAAGCACACAATGGTTAGGCTGGGAAAAAAAATGGCTGAATAAAATAAATCAACGATTCCAGAAAAAGGAAAAATCATTACTGAAAAATGAAGTTGTCATGGTTCAAAGCTATTCGTAAAAACATAATCTTATTTCATGTAAAACTTTTCAAGATACCCCGTTAACTCATTTATCACGTTTTCTCCATTTGCAAATTTCGAGGAGATTTTACTCTGGCATTCCGCCCAAACAATTTACTCTGGGAATGATTCAGTCGTCGTCGTCCTCATATATGAACGGTACTAGGGGGGGGGGGGTTGATCCTGCCCAACCTCCAGCTTCTACTGTTATTGACTCCTTGTACCATCCCTCTCGTCCACTTTCTGTGCCAGATATCTCCATGAGATGGCTCGGTACATCACAGTGACGGGGGGACAGTTTATATCCCTTGTGGGTAGGAACGAGGTGATGTAAATGGAGCAGCTCGTTAATCCAATATGGAAACGCGGATGAAATACTCGACCGAGTGCAAGGGCCGCCAATACTGTTGGAAGGTTTAATTTGATTGTCCGATGGGTTATCGGAGAGGGTGAAATCGCTGTTTGGACTTTGGTGTCGGTGGAAAATAAACTGACCATTCGAGCATGAATCCTAATTTTCTACTCCCCTTCGCTCTCTCTCTCTCTCTCTGCCCTTTGAATCCATTTACCAAGCGTATTTATTATGAACAGACTGTAAAACGGGAACATAATATTTAATACCAAATAATTGGTTGAAATGAGATAGATCAACTGTTGTTAATTATGAATTATGTTGCTCGAAAATCATTTTTCGGATATTGTCGTTCGAAAGTATACATTCGGAAATTATCATTTGAAAGATATATTATCGGGAAATTAGAACTTGTAAAATATTGTTCGGTTATTTGTTTCTTTATTCAATTATTATTGTCCAAAAATTATGGTTCAAAACTTATTGTCCGTAACTTTTATTTGGATGTTATTGTCAAAAAAACATGATTTAAAATATGTTTGTGAGATGTGATTCAGAAATATGCATGTTTATGTAGTTTAAAAATTATTTTTTTAGAAAATTATTATTTGAAACCTGTTAGTTAATTATTATGTATTTATTTGCATTTTATATACTTTGAAAATTATATTTTGGAGATTTTTTTATATTAAGTGTTCGAAAATTGTAATTTGCAAAATATTGTTAGAAATTTGTTAATTGCGCAACAGATGATTCCAAAGATTTTTTTCTAATCGTATGACTCAACAATTAATATTTGAAACATTATCAGAAATTTGCTAATTCAAAGATATTGTCAGAAATTATTTAATTGAAAAATATTACATTTTTTAAATTCAAAGAGAAAGAGAGAGAGAGAGAGAGATATTATGAGAAATTTATTACTCGAAGATATCTTGAGAAAATTATTACCTAATATTTTTTTAATTTTTAATTTTCTAATTTTTTCCAATCATTTTTTTTGTAATTATTTTGTTTAATTCTTTAGTAATTATGCTGTTTGAGTTGTTTTGCAGCTATAGCTGTCAAAAAATTGATTATTCGAAGTATATTGTCAAAATATTATTATTTGTAAGGTATTGTGCGAAAATTATAAATGATTTTGAGAAAAATATTATTATTATTTGATATATTCAAAAATTTATCGGCCTGAAATTTATGTATTTTAAACTACAGCCTGGAAATTCATATTTTCATACAAAAATTTGTCCAAAAATTATTATTCAAATAAATTATGTATTCAAATTTGAAAAAAAGGTTCATATTGCTTACAAAGTTACATTTCTAACAAAATAATATTGAAATGACAATTGAATCATCATTTCGTTCAACTTGTTCCAAATATATCGTAATATAGAAAATTGTGAAAATTTGAATTCAGTTTCACATTTTTCAATACACAATAACTGTTATTTATTATCTTGGAAAACTCGGGATGAACTGAAAATCAAATTACACATCCAATGCTGACTACTTCTGAGAAATACGCATTTTAATTGAAGAAGAAATTTTTGTAAGGTTATTAGTTTTTCCCGGTTTTCGAGAAGAAAAAAAGATAATTTATTCATTTTTTTCCCTTCATTTATGGATTGGATTAATTTCTTTGTTTGAACTCTGTAGCTGCATTTTTATGTACGTTATGAACGAAAAATCCCCAGCAATAAACTGGAATTTCGAAAATTATCTCGCAACACGATAATCTTTTTTTTTTGATGGAAAAGTTTTTATACGTCAACTAAAGAGGATTATCGATGGATTTTATTATTGCGAATAAAATATTTTTCAACTTTTATTTTTAATAATAGATATATTTTTTTTAATCGGAAGTATACAATGGAATTTATTTCATTTCTTTCTTTTCTTCTTTTTTTGAATTTTTTTGGGAGATAATAGACGATGAGTCTCTTCATGAAATTAATACATCAATATTAATTGGTGAATTAGAGATTGTATTGCAATACAGCAATTATTCAATGCTTTATATCTCACGATTTTATATATTTAAATAAAAATTTGGAAATTTTAATATGCAGGGTGTTTCAAAAACAATCACCCGATTTGAAATGTGTATATTACGAAAAATATTGAACACATAGACACTTAAAATTAATTTTATGTGTCTAATGGCTAATCGTAAAGTTTTTTTTACAAACCAAATTGAAGGTGCTCAATATGTCCACCGTGGGATGCACGGCATATGTCTATACGGTAGTCATATTCGTCCCAAACTGTTGAGAGCCTGTTTGCACCCACTGCGAGTGCATTTCTGTTTACTACGTACGAAACTGTCGGATGCGGTTCACATTTTCGTCTGACATGCGGGGACGGTCAGGGTATTTCCATTCACACAGACAATCCGTGTCTCGGAATTGTTTATACCATCCCGTAATTTTCTGAGCGGTAGGAAGTTCAACACCAGGGTATTGTCGACGAAAATCACGATGGACAGCTGTTACGGACTCACACTTCGCGAAGCTTAGAACACAAAACGATTTCTGTTGTGCAGTCACCATCTTGACAAACACTGAAGTGGCGGCCAAAGGAAGAACGTTAGCGGTACCTGTCGGCAACTGCATGAAACTCAAGATTTCTCGCGTGTTCAGGGATTAATTAATAAAAGCGCATCGAACTGAGGGAACTGGGAATAAAATCCAAGGTTATAACTATTCAAATGCAAGATATTAACTGTTTATTGATTCCATAAAATTCAATGCAAACTGAACATTTTGCTCTTATTAATCTGTTCTAGCTATTAAAAAATCCAGATTATTTAGTCAAATTGTTGTGTTGATGTATTGTTTCGAATAAACATATGCTGACAACACCAGTTTACCACCTTTTTTGTAAAAAAAATTCCATAAATGTGAACCATAAATAGTTAAAGGCTGATGAAGGCCTGATGCTTTATAATGTACAACGGATGTGTTATAATGCCAACATATTTAGACATGTTTTTATTCATGTTGTGAAAGATTAAAATAAATTTCTTATCAAGACTTTTTATCTTGAAAATTCTCCCTCGCGGTCCCTTTAGTTTACACAACGCGATCCCCCATGGAGGTTACGACCCCCATTTTGGGAACGACTACTGTATAAATAATGAATACATAAAATAATATACTGTGCAAATTTCACTCACGAAAAAAGCAGAAAAAACACGTTTGGAATAACCTAAACTTCATTCATAAAACCTCAATATTCTCATTAACAAAATTTTCAAGAAATAGTGAAATAGTTCAAGAAATCGACGTTTCCGAATGCCAACCATATCATAACATCACAAACCAGTCATACTGTACCTTCAATCATACTATAAATCATTCATCCTTTTCAGTATCTACTCATAGACACTATTTTGACACGATCAGTGAAAAATCCACAATGTATTATCAAGAATAAGAAAAAAAAGGTTTCTCCTTTTGAAAGCATACGTGAAGAACTTATAATCCTCAAGACATTCGTCATCTCTTGGCAGTGACTTCAATTACGAAGGAAAAGGTCTTATATTCTTCTTGTTCTTCATCTCTCTCCGAGATTTCTTCTTGCTCTCTTCTTTTTCTTCTGGATTATTTTTCTTTCCCTCATCTTCTTGGTCCACACTTTGACGTTTGAAACGTTTGTAGCAGCGTGTAAGAGATTTCATGTTTGAAGGCGGAGATATTCACGTGCCTCATCAATCTCTCTCCGGAGACTATCATCCACGAAAGAAAAGCAAAAATAAGAAAGAAAAAAACCTTGTGATTTTTATTTTATATTTTTTTCTTTTTACCCCACAAGTTCCGCGTGTTTTCTTTTTTCTTCTATTCTTGACTAAATCTTTTGTATTTTTCTTCCCCTTGCATGCCCTATAGAATGGGAAGCATTTCTATTCTATGAGACGTTGATTCCTACACCCTCAGGAAAAAAAAAGATACATATAAAAAGCACGCAAAAGAATGATTCCGACAATGAAAAGAATAATCTACGATGAAAGAAAAGAAAGAACTCAGAAAAAGAGATTAAGAGAAGTGCTAAAGAAGGATAGATTCAGACTGAATTCCAAATACAATCCATCGATTCCCTCTACTTTTTTTAATTTTTTTTTTCATCTAACCGTCTATTTTTGGACCATTTTTCTTCCAAGTTGACATCATTGAAATTATTATTCCGTTTCTATTTTTATATTAATACGAGTATTTTCGATATTTTTAAAAACATTTTTTTCGATGATATATTAAGAGAAAGATTTGTAAAGATATGAATTATACAATGTTATTTTGAAAGACTTCGAGGACTCGGAAGTAATTATAAAAGATGGAGTTCTTATCAGATGGTCATTGAACTATTTACAACTACAGCGTATAAACATGAAAAAGTCTATGCCCTATGTAAGCATGGTATGTATTTCCCACTTCAAAATAATTGAATTTGATGATTTATACAAAAATTCAGTTTGCCTGTTGTTATTTTTCAAATCTGCCTTTAATGGTTTTCAAGACTATTCAGTCTCTACGATGGTTTCAACAGCCGGCTAATGCGAAGATGAATTAAAGAAAGAAAGTTCGACTGAATTTGCGGGAAATCCGCGTTCTTTCACGTGCTGGGTGAGCCCGCTAGAGCACTACTCTACAAAGTTAGGCCTGATTGTCCATGTACGTTTGCCTTTCAAGTCTTTGTGGTCTAGCTCAGCTGGCAGTGAGAGGACGGTGGTTTGACCCCTAGCAGAATCAGTCAACACTGAAGGAGCGGAAACTCTCCACTTCATAACGATCAGAAAGATATCGAGGTGTTCACGGAGGATGGATGTATCCGGAGAGTGTATGGATTTGCCCTCGCAGAGGCAGCCGAATTTTCCTTCATTGAATTCATCTTCACATCAGCCAGCTGTTGACATCTTCTTATGGATAGCGGAGAGTGACATCCATTTTCGTATTCAGTCTTTTATGTTTTATTTTTTTTTCCTGATACACAGGGTGCATAGATAATAGCAAGTTACTGGAGAGCCGTTGATCCTAGAGGCATACTTTCAATTAGAAAATTAGTATAAGATAACCTAAACTTCATTCATAAAACCTCCAATATTCTCATTAACGATATATTCAAGAAATATTAATTTCCTGGTTCCGTCCAACCTTATCCAAATACAGTGGAACTTCGGTTAACGATCTTCATTCGTTCCACGAACGTGTTCGTTATACGATTCGATCGTTATTCGAATCAAACTCCCTGATAGGAAATAATGGAAACACGGATAATTCGTTCCATAATTATTCATTCACATAAAAATGACTAATAAGAACGGCATTTAATCAATATAACAATGCAATAATAATTTTAATATATATAATACAATATATATATATATATATATATATATATATATATATATATATATATATATATATATATATATATATATATATAACGTAATAACGCCATGAAAAAACATGCGATACGATAACGTATACAAATTAACTCACTCTAAACAACGAGAGAGAAGATGACTATCTCGTGTTGGACGATTTACGCACTCACTGTTGTGTGATTTTAAAAAGAACGTATCCAATGACACTTGATTTTTGCCTCCTTTTTAGAATTTCTCGGAGATGAGAATTCACTGTCGTTGGACAGATTTATTGCTTGCTTTACTGTCCTCCTATTTCATTGGTACTTTTCTACAGAATTTTGCGCAGATCCCAACATTTTACACATCTCTCTAATCATATTTGAAAAGTGAGGGACTTCTCACTTCTCTCTTCCTCAGAAAAAGATGCCCTCAATGTAAGCTCTTGCTGTTGCGTACAATGGAGGTCCGTCAGTTCGTCTATGGTCAACTCCTGGCCAAGCAGAATTTATATAAAAAAAACAAGCGCTCATACGCGCGATTACAATGCGCCATCTAGTTTCTTATAGTCGTCACACTCAATTTTTCAGCGAGACATGCTGACTGGAGACTGTAGGGGAGAATATCACCCACAAATCCACAGTACGTGTGTGCACGAAATCGAAAAACCATCAGATTAGTTGTGAAAACGTGACAATAAATAAATGAAGCGCAAAACTTTTGCTCGTGTTGCGAATCCTCACTCGTTAATCGAATCATTTTTTTTTTCAAAATCTTTGCTCGTTATGCGAATTGCTCACTAGCCGAACCGCTCGTTAAACGAAGTTCCATTGTATTCCAAATAACGTGTAGACCTCAGGTAAGTCATTCATTTTTCAAGGGGTTGTATAGTTATTAAATAAAAACGTATAACTTTCTATATGGATACACTATGCTGAAAAAAAAAATTAGAAAGTTGTTGCGCTGTCTTTCACGAGGCTAACGAAAAATTCCATGTTTCTAAGTGCAATATTAACTGAGATATGCGAATTCAGAAAACGAAGAAAAGTTAGGAAAGAAACACTATAAACAAGAATAAAACGTGTTTTAATATTTATGTCTATTGTACTGCAAATTACTCGTGACTAACGAATTATCACGAATGGTGTGACATAATACACACACAATCGACTATAGCTAATATATCCTTGAATTTTATCCATAATTTCCTTAAATGTGTTTATTATTTACTTCCGTATATCGATTTTGTTTGTATCAACGCATTTTTTTCCAGAGGCACAGCTAAATATCTATGTATTTAACCATTTGAAAGCCGAACTATGAACAAAGTCACTTATTGTTTTGAAATTCGGAATTCGAGGTGCCTTTGCATGCCTATCAACTTCAAAATTTGAAGAAATTTTTTTTCCTTTGTTTTTCATAATGTTCCATAAATTTAGCATTAGCACTTGCGGAAAGGTGAAAGCCGCCTATATTCTCGCGGTATTTTATTTCTGGGGTACAGTTATCGCACTAAATTTTCTTTTTTCTAATACAAGTTCGAATTCCCAACACATACCGATTTTTTCAACATAAAAATGTTTGTAGAAAATTCATTTTTTTTCTAATATCTGTGATAAAAAAAGGAAAACATCTTGGATGGACCCGCTTGTCACATTGGTAGCAGCATTTAGTGTTTTTGGCAAACCGCACGCCGTCCTTGAATAACACACGCAGTATAATGACCATCAGATGACCTGTCATCTTTTTTCCAGTTGACCTAGATGAATAATTAACCCCTCCTTCGTTCGTAGAAGGTGCATTGTCACTTATCTTCGGAATTCCAAATGCGAAATAAGATCCGCTTCTTTATATACCATAAAGAACCAGAAATAATTGAATAAATTTCTATCTGATATTTTTTAAATAAAAACGATGTTCCATTTATGGAACACTGACCTTTAAGCGGTTAATTATCTAATTTTTCAAATTCTCTGTGGTTTATAAGGCTGGATCAAATGCAAACGGAATAGTTGTCATAATTTGGTATATTTTTGGATGAGTGTGATGAAACTTTGTGTAGAGGGTAGAGTGAGAGTGGTAAGGAAGGCAATCCTTACTGCCTGGGTAATCACGCGTAATCACGTGATATGTATGTGCTTACGATCGGCTGGCAGTATTAGGCAAAAGACAATCATTTTTTGTTTTTTTTCATCTGTGTCTGCGGAATTTCCCAAGTAAAGGAAACCAACTTGGTGTTATTTGTTTTTTAAGTGGCAGAAGGAGTTTGAGTTCGTGAAATTCATCGGCGGACGTGAACCGAGAACATGTACTGTCATTGATACGTATGCAGAACTGGCACAAACGTTTCCGGGAGGGACGCCAATCTGTGAATCGTGATACGCGACCTGGTCAGTTACCTCATCATCACGGACGCTTTGGTGAAAGAAGTCGACCAGATAATCAAACCAAGCAGACGACGCACAATAAGGAACATTGGCAAGAAAAATGTGAGTGCGTTTCGGTTTCGTCCATGCCATCACTGCCGAGAAACTCCACTTCAGGAAAGTAAGTGCACAGTGAAAACGCTTGTGCCACTTCTGCATACGAGTCAATGACAGTGCACGTTTTCGGTATATTGTCTTCGTTCTCTAAAGCTTTTCGTGAACTCAAACTACTTCTGCCACTAAAAAACGAATAACACCATTTTGCTCTTCTTTACTCGCAAACCTTCCCCAGACGCAGATGAAAAACAAATAATTTCCTATTTGACGATACTGTCTGCCTACCGCAGGCACATGCCACGCTATTCCGAACGACCACTTAAGGCAAGTCTATTCCGTAGTAGGGGTCGCCTTCCTTATATCTCGCTCTACCTCTACACAAATTATCACTGTAATCATGCGGGATTAAACAAAATTATAAGAACTGTTCCGTTTTCATTTTATGCATCTTCATATGGTTTTACAGAGTCTATTCCTACTTCAGTCACACTTTATTCATATTAATAATTTCGTACATTTTCTATATTTCTGATGAAAAGAGATTTTTGTAAAAGAGATTTCTGAAGAGGTTATTAGCCCAGATTTCTTTCAGTTTTAATAATTAACATCAACTCTAATTGCGGTCGGAGATTTCTTTAACAAATGGCCTCTAGTAAAAACTTCTTGATTTCTGTAGGTGATCTCTTCTCTTTTACTGACTTATGCAGGTGGAAAGTACATGCCTCAGGTGTGATCTCTCTCTCTCTCTGGTCATTTCCATTTATTTTCTCTCTTCCAAGTGCCACTTCATTATTTACAGCTACTTGGAAAAGTCAAATCACCAATTTGTTTCTTTTTTTATTTTGTACTTTATTCCCGAAGTAGTTTTTTCTCGTCGTTCATTTCTCTTGAAGAACAAGACAGAAAAAATAAAATTAAATGCGTAGAAACATAAAGAGAAAAATAAAATATTAGAACAAGAAGAGAGAGGGAGAGAGAGAGAGAGAGAGAGAGGAAACAAGAACAGCTACTGGAGCTACTGGTTGAAATCGAACAACGTATGGTCGAAGTGTTCTACCGGACAGCAGAAGAGAGTCTTTAGAAAAGTGGACACAGCTCTCCTTTTCGTCCAGTGAGTTGTAATTACTGAGTTGTACTACAATTCGAAATTTGTGAAAGCCATTCTTCTTATAAAAAGCTAAAGTATTACATCTTGTTGTGCCCAAGAACACTGAAGCCAAGAAAGTGTTATTTTCGCATTCATGATTTTTATAAAAGATCGCAAGAAATTATTTACTGTTGCGGTTTTTTGATTATCTGTAATTAGTAATTTCTAGGGAATGAATTCTTACTAAAATGTCACTTTATTCACATTAAAAAATTTTCTAAAAAGAAAATTGAAATTTCAAACTTCTAATCAATTTTGTAAAAGAAGATAATATTAGCACCGATTTCTCATATTTTTAAGCATTAACATCAACTTAAATTGATGTTGGAGATTTCTTTAACAAATGACCACTCCAGTAAAAACTTCTTGATTTCTCAGGGTGATCTCTTTTGTTTTATTGACTTATACAGGTGGAAAGTACAAGCCTCAGGTGATCTATCTCTGGTCATTTTGTTTCTTGTTAGCGTTTCTACTTGTTCTCTTTCTTCCAAGTGCTAGTTCATTATTTACAGCTACTTCAAATAAGTCAAAATCAGCAATTTCTTTTCCTTTTTTATATTTTATTTTGTGTTTTATTCCCAGAGAAGTTTTTTCTCCACCCGTCGTCCATTTTTCTTGAAGAAACAAGAGAAAAATAAAAATGTGCAGAAATATATAAATAAATAAATAAAATAAGAAAACAAGAGAGAAGCAAGAACAGCTACTAAAACTATTGGTTGAAATCGAACAACGTATGGCCGGAGGCCTCTACCGGACATTAGCAGAAGAGGGTCTTTAGAAAAGTGGACACAGTTCTTCTTCTTTACTTCTCTCATTTTTTTTTTAGGTAGCCTTTTTTTTTTCCGCCCTCAAGGGAAGAGGTCGGACCTCTTGCGAATCATTGGAGGATGAGTCCGAGGAATAGAGGACGAGGAAGAGGTAAGAATGAAGGAAGTGCAAGCCAGGAAGTTCAATTTTCTGCTTCGCTAGCTTGAGGATACGTGCAGGTGCTTCACACGAACGATGCATTCTTCTTATTCTTTTTTTTTTTTCCTATTATTATTATTATTAGTTTTTATTTTTTTTGTCTGATACGTTTGGAATGGAATGTGGTCCAATTCCAAGAATTTCAGGAAAAGGAGGAGGGGGAAATATTTTTTTCCCCTTTGATTTCTCCCTCTCTTTTCCGAAACAAACTTTCTTTTGAAGATTCCTGTTGCTATAATCCTTTATGAAGCTGATATGTTGGTATAGATTGGGATCTTTCTACCTCTTTCCTCCTCATTTTCGAACCATCTGGTTCCAGGTTCAGAGGTCCTTGATTTTTGTTTCTACTGGAACTTTCTCTATTCATTTATTGTTACTGTGAAACCTCGCTACAAGGATTCTCGATGTAACGATAAATTCCCCTACGACGATATATTTTTTTTTCAAATCTTGTTTGGAATTATAATGCAGAGGTGCCCAAACTGTGGCCTGATAAGAGGTTCCATCCGGAGAGGGGAAAAGTGTTCCAGTAGAAAAAGTAACAATACGCACAACACGATAAATATTGCCCATATTTCCTTCATAAAATTATGGGAAATCGGGATCCATGCAGGACATCGCGAGCTATCGCAAAAAAATATGTCAAAGGTTATTTAAATGGCCAATCAGAGTTACCAAAAAATTTGTTAAAAACAAGTAAAGCATCTAAATACAACCAACAAAATTCTAAGAGCATGTAAAGTTGCCGATTACAGTAAAAAAAAGTCATCAAAAAGGCATTAATTTATAAATCATGAAAATAATCTTAGTTCCTGATTTCAAAAATTATACAAAGCCTCGGTGAAAATAGAGGAAAAAGTGGGACATTCTCTATAAATAAAAGTTAGAACGACAAAATTAAAGATTGTCTCGTAAAATACGGGTCATATGGTCTCCTTATACAAGTCTTATACACACAAGTTCCTCGTCCGGAAACTGAAATTGTTGTGCAGTGATGGTTTAATTGTAAACTCCTCTCGATACAACGATATCCTTTGTGACAAGAAACCCCTCTGTAACGGTAGTTTTTGCTCCCCCCATTCATTATTTTACGTGCTGTCGTTTGTTGGTGCTGATCGAGCATATTTGAATTTATTGCTATTTAACAATGAAAGGGTACCCAGGTGTCGTTCTCAAAACATTATGAAAATGATTTAAGTACATTTAACTCGCCCAGAAGCATATTAAAAAAATTAGCCAGCGGAGTGCAATTATTAAAGCCGCAAAAGGATATTAAAACTGAAACAATCGGCTACTCATCGCCTTTCGCACTTCTTGGCGATATCTGCAAAAAACGTCTTTCACTTTCTTTGCATTTCTTTCCGCCAGCTTCTATTGTTCTAAGAACTAGTTATTACTTCTTCTTTGAATGTGATGTATCTGATCGTGTGCTGTTTGAATGACGTTACTGTAGGGTTGCGGGATTTTAAAATTCGTTCTTTTTGTCTATTGGCGTTAAAAATATTAATATTTATATTCTTATTTAGTGTCCCATAATAGTTCCACTTGATTTTCTTTATATTTCTGTGCATATTCAAATGAATAGAATCAGTGTCATTTCTTTTTTCAAAACGTTTTTCGAGACCTCACCTTGGGACCCTTTCCTTGTAATTGACAAAGCTGTAGCTCTCTCCTTTCCCAAGTTATTTGAGGTCGAAAAGTCTTTTCTATGCATCCCGTATAGTATTTTCACGCTATAAAATAATTCGATGTACATCAGAAACATGAACTTTCTCAGAATTAATAAGATTGCTACGAGTCTTCAATATACGAATAATGCTAATCCCAAGACACATTCAATTGGACAAAAATACGCGTCACAGCCAAATTAGGAATCTTGCTGAAAGAGAGAGAGAGAGAGAGAAAGAGGGAGAGAGCGACCTACTTCCATGTACTATATGACTCCGTCATTAAATCATGAAAATCCTCAGAGGTGATTCCCAAGACATTTCTCGCACATGGATCTTAAGTAAACTATGAAGACAATTATATACGACTTTGAGAGTAAAAGATTCTTCATGGAAGATTCTAGATATTTCGATACTGAGTATGTTGTCTCGCTTTGTCTAGCCTCATTTCGCGGGACTTGTATATTGGTTTTGCTGGTACTTTTTAAGATTTCTCAGCTCATTTTATAATGTGGTCTGGATATTCTCGTTTAGATGCAGTTATGAAATTTCCACTCTTACATTCCCTATTTCAGGAAAGAAATGGAGGTTCGTTCGACTCATTTGTTCTGTGGGCACACTCTTATTTCTTAGAATGTTTCGTCTTACTATTTTTGGTTATTTTCTGCCAAATAATTATACTGAAAATTAATTATATATGTTTTATTCTAAGTGTAAAGAAACGTTTCCTCATGTACGAGGTGCTGGGTGTACCCATCATGTTTTCGGATTCTTGGAATGTGCTTAAGAACGGTAGTGCAAATATAGGTCATGCTGTCTGGGGGTCACGCTGTCTGTGCGTGGAGTGTATAGAAAAAACCCATATACTACACTTTGATCTTAGGCAAAAGGCCGAGAAGGCCATATACTCGCACCAGTTGCGGTTTATCTTTGGCAAAGGGTGGCAGCAGCTCCATCTGCTCTAACCAATTTATATAGTTTCTCGTTTTTCTTCATGTTATAGAATTGCTGCTGAGTCTACGTGTCATTATCTTAATTTAAATACTACGCATTTAAATACCACACACACACACACACATATATATATATATATATATATATATATATATATATATATATATATATATATATATATATATATATATATATATATATATATATATATATATATATTTCATTCCGTCGAAGACAGGTTTGCGTCTCATACAGTGTCCGTCTTAGGGCAACACCACTTATAAAACAAGGCTTCCGCACGAAGCTCGTCACATCACTGAAGAAGGTAATTTCACCTGTTGCCATTGGATATAGCAGACCGACGCATGCGATATGTTTACCTTTTTTGCAGTATATCCAATGGCAATAGGAGAAATGACCTTCTTCATTGAGATCACAACCTTCGTGCGGAGGCCTTGTTATATAGGTGGTGTTGCTTTGGGACGCTACACGTGGTCCCAAGTGACGTCAGAGCATTGTGTTTTAAATAAGTTTCACTGTATTTATAAGTGTCATCTATCTTTCACAAAAGACAACTGAAAAAAAGAAAAATATTTTTTTACGCATCCGCGCCGTTTTGAGAGAATCATTCCTCCCACTGTTCTAAGAGTTGATGACTCTGAAGACCTTTTATATTTGGATAATATAAACGATAAATTCTCCTTATCTCGGATCATTCGCACTTTAAGCGAAATTCGACCAATTGCGAAGAGACTATAAAATAGTTTCAATACAGGACTTTCAATTCCATCTTCGATATTTCACGATGTCTATGAATTAAAGTATCCGACTTCGTTTAAAACGCCATTTCAGAAGAAGATATCGTTTTTATTTTCGTTTTCATTTTTTTATGAAAGCCCTATTTTTTAACCATCCCAAAACAACCATTGTTTTTGTTTACGCGACGCTTAGAACAGAAGTTACGTCCAATTTAGTGTTGAGTTATTATACACAACTAGTCCGTGAATAAAAGATTTAAACACGTTCCATGAACAATGTTATTTTTGACATTTTACTGATGGTTTGACATGAACATGATTTCTAAAAATCTATTGATTCCATTGTCAGTTTTATTGACAGAACAAAATTATAATATGAGTTTCTGCCACATATTTATGTCATTATGACCTTAGATCAAAATCTAAGGTCTATCACGTGTATTTGTCTTATAACAGTTCCAGTACGAAAATGGAATTTCAAAAAATTTACACGTACATCAACAAACTTGAATGTAGCTTATGAGCATACTTTACGATACTTAAGATTTTGTTTCATAACCTGCATTTTTACTAGCTGAATGCACTGTGAAAATAATAAAGCATCTCATTCATAGTGTTTTGTGCACTCGTGTTTCGAATGCTTTATGAATTTTGCTTAAAATTTGACATAAAAATGACTTTTCCCATAGAAAATGGCATAGGTAGTTCACCATTTTATGTTGTTTTCATCGTTCCGGACACTTCTGTGAAAAATGCTATTAAAATTCACCCAAGTGCCATTTTATAGTGCTGAGAATGGTACTCGGATACCTCTGTTACGGGAAATGTAATATAAATTGATTATTATACAAATTAAACAGTTATTGATACTTACCTATTGTCTTGGTAAGTTTAATAAATTTACCACTTTTATCGGTGAATATGCAAAAAACCTAAACGTCGTTGGTAAGTTTGATAAATACTTGAAATTCATCGCCGATATTTGTGATTATGCATGATGTTCTAGGGTAATTGGATAATTGGTGAATTGAAAAATATATTTAAAAAATTTCAACTGGGTCTAGTATGTGTGACGAATATATAGTCGGACTCCGATATAATTATAACAGATTTTGCTATTGTATCATTATATAGGTATAATTATACAATATATGTGTGGATTATCATGTGCAATGTATGATATAATACGATTTATCATGTTTACCAACGACGCGACCCTTGGGTATTATTTATTCGCAGGTAAAAGGGATAGATTTTAAGTACTTATTAAATTTACGAACGGTGCTTGTGGGAAACTATGCATAATCGCCGATAAAAGTGATTAATTTAGGGAAATTTGTGATTTACTATGGGTACTATGCATAGTCGCTGATAAATGTGATAAATTTTCTGAAATTTACCAAACTTACCAAAATTCTCGGCGATATGCAATTAACAGTTTATTATACATAATCACTGGATTTATCACATTTACCATAACACCTCAATTTCATGTGAGGGGTAATATGCATAATTCTCACTAAATACCATCCAAAAAAAAAAAGTGTTCAAATACGCGAATTTCTTTTCGTCTGTACATAATATTCCTACGCGCTCCTAAACTTAAAGTAACTGAATTCCTTAAATATAATTACATGATCTTTTTACACGATATTCTCCATCCAATGATGCTTAGGCGGGAACGAGTAACAAGGAACTGGAGTTTTAGAAGACGTAATTATAATTAATCAAATTATAGAATATGCGTTTTTGAATAACGTTGCATTCCCATTTCTAAAAATTATCATCATTTATTATTCTACTTCCGAAGGGGGACTTCAAGATAATGAAATTACGAGGAAGAAAATTCGAAAACTGATATAAGAATCCATTTTGACTAGTTAAATAAAGAAAGTAAATTGAATAAACTTCGGCACCCCCAATAACCTCTGAGAGAAGAATGATTATGATTATTCTATAATAATAATAATTAAGGAGGGAAATACTTATCTTTATATTCTAATTTGAACTAATGAACTATAGCTTCAATATTTACCCTTTTTTTAGCTCCTCGTCATTGATTAGTAAATTAGTTTGGACATCCATTAATGGATGGATGGTTTCTAAACGTTCACAGACATTTCAAATTCCTATATTTTTTTCAATGATGTTTACTCATTAATAACTGTCAGTTGAAATAAAACGGACAAGTAAATAGATATGAGATAAAATTAATTTTATTAAGACATACTTTGCTGGGAATTTCAACAGTATTGTAAATAATTAATTATATTATTATTATTTTTTGAAACATTTCTTTTCGATTATTTTAGCTTCATCGTGAAAGTATTCGCTTTGTGTATGGATAAAAGCGATTTATCAATTTCACCGGAAATAATAATATAAAGCGTAACATCCAAGTGTCGTTGGTGAAATTTTATACGTGCTAAAAAACTATCAATTTTACCAGCAATTATGGATAATATACCGAAATGTCGTTGGTGTATATGATAAATCGTACTAAATTAATTACATTTGCCGGTTATTATGCATTATCCTTAACTGGCGTGGGGTGGTCATTTTGACCCCACGCATTCTTGCACTTACTACCCCTTGAGAAAGAATTGCATCTGGACCATCTTATTTTCAGTATATTTCAAGTTAGTTGTTTACACGTGTTTGACAAATTTATGATGGTATTCTACTCTTTGTTCCCTCTATATCATTGATCAAAGTAAAGAAATTCTGAAGAAGGGGGCGATGGGACAAAACAGGTTGGGAAACTATGCTCTATATGAGCAGTTCTCAACCTTTTTTGACTCACGGAGCCCTTTTAAGTAAAAAGTTCTATGACGGATTCCCGTAGGCCAATTTTGTAGTTATTCATCAAAGTTACTGATTTATTTTCACTATTTACAGATATTTATAATTTTTTTTTTTAGACTTTACTTTTTTTAAATTTCCTCGAGAGGCCGCGGAGACCCTGGAGAGTGCACAAGGAGCACCCTTTGAGAACCGCTGCTCTATATCATTGATCAAAGTTTGACCTGACCGCACCTCACCACTTGCGTAAGTCTTTTTTTTTTTTTTGTCTGACGGCTGGAGTGTTCAGATTAAAATGGAGTATCGGGAGACGCCAGTTTCTAGACAACAGTTTCAAATTAGTCGTGAAACATCGGATATCCGAGGTGAGTATGAGGATAGTATTGTTAATGTACGTTATTGTACGTAAGATCTGTGTGATCAACATGTCATAGCGTTGTTTGCAAGTACGTACTATGTTACCGACTTAGAATTATACTAATTTTGATATTTGTGAAAATATAGTATATCATATTTTAATTTGTAATTTTTTTTCTGAGTATCTTTCAATCGTGTATATATATAAAAATATATATCTGTTTATTTTTATATAAATCATAAAAGTTGTTTCCAAAACATTCTAATAAATGATTGAAAAATAATTCAAAAGTCTTTTCCCCATTTTTTTCGAATGTGTGTCTTAATAAAAGATAATTTTTAGGGGAAATATTATTACAAAAATCTGAAAAAAAAATATTCAGTGAAAATTGACAGGTGAATGAAGGCATGTAAAAACCCATTGCGTGTATGGAGACTCTTTTTGATGATTTCTAAAAATGCATTTAATACTTGCTGGGGTCAAAAAATTGCCCCCATGACGCCAGTTACGCACAAAATTTTCACAACGCCAGTTAAGCGTTAACCATAACCCTTAACTTTTGATAAAATAACGAATTTCAAGATCTCGTTCCGATACAACGAACGTTTATGTAACAAATTTCTCGACTGAACGAATTTTTACATGTTTTTGTGCATATGCAATATGAACCCCGTGTAACAAACTCTTATTTGGCGAATTTTGCAATCACACCTCAATACACATATTTGGGATTTTTTTCATCTTCATCATTGTGCTTATTACATAACAGTATCATGCATAATCACCAGTAAAAATGATGAATTTCAAGTATTTATCATATTAACCTGGTACACTTGGTTATAATCACCGGGAAAAGTAAATATTTATCATTCATTCAAGTTTACCAATGATGATACTTAGGCATAAATAATCGTCGGAAATAGTTTCTTTCCTACACAAAATTATCGGATAAAATAACAATCACAATACTTCATGGGATTTTTTCCGCCATCTATCAAGTGAAAACTAAACTATGTTATGATTTGGCGAGGAAAGTTGGTGGTTAGTTTAAAACCAGTACGTAGCATAAAAGCTAACAAGCTATGTTATAACAGTATATATTATTAATTTTTATTCTATATATTTTAAGAACTAAAATATCAGTTAATATGTTTTTACATTGGCTGCAGATAATAATTTTTCTAAACAATAAATTGGTACTCTAATAAAATGATGTAGTAAGACCTTGTAGTAGTACGTTGTGAGGCTCACCCATAGAATCTGATACTATACCCGTAGCTTCTACCGCCCCCCTGGAACATGCCATTGCCCCCCCCAGGGGGCGTAAACGCCCTCGTTGGGAATCACTGCTATATAGTATTTTCTAACGTTCTAATTTTTACTAATAATTCCTGTTTGTCTCGATGAGTGCTTACTTACAATTTGGAAAATTTAGAGTCACTATACAGCACATAAAACTTATAATTGCAGAATAATAATGCGGTACAATCTCGAATATCCGGCCTAACCACCATGACGTCGCTTATCACCGGAGCTGTCGCAAAACTGAGCTAAGTTTTTTGCCAATTTTCGATATTTAGAAAAATGCGTTTATTTTCATTTTTGCATAGGTAATGGCTATTTACAGGCGAAAAATGACGTAATAAATGATAAATAAGAACTATTTACATAATTTTCGTAACAATATTTATATTTTTAGACTTCCTTTTTCCGTAATAAATTTTTAAAACGTGCAGTACAGTACATAAACATTTAGACCTGTATGAAACATAACATTAGTAGACTGAAATACTGTCCTCAACAACTGAGTTCCGATTTGTTGTGCCACTTATACGGGATAAATTAAAGTTCGAGAAAATTCTCAACCATTCCCACGAGATCCCATAAATTTCTGCCATGACGTCACCGGAGCTATTGCTAAGTTTGTTGCCAATTCTGCAAGATTTACAGAGGAATGTGTGAATTTTCATTTTTACACAAGATAATGACTATTTACAGGCGAAAAATGACGTAATAAATGATAAATAAGAACTAATTACATAATTTTCGTAATATTTTTTATATTCTTGGACTTCCTTTTGCTGTAATAAATTTTTAAAACGTACAGTACATATATAACAAACATTTATGTACAAAGTACATTGCATTTATGTACAAAGTACATTGCATTTATGTACAAAGTACATTGCATTTATGTAGGTACTGACCTGTACCAAGACGTCACAAAATATCAATAAGAGCGGTGGCATTAAAATGGTATTTATGATGATATGGTGGTAGTAGGAAGTGAGCATTTATAGAAATCTGGCCTGCCCATCCGCCGCATTAGGCCGGATATAGTTCGGATTCTAGGGTAGTACAGTTTCATACCATAGGTTGTTCGTTTTTATTCTATACATCGATTTAACATCAACAATTACTTTAATTTTAAGGATTATATACAGGTATTTTTCTTTTTATTAATCATATGACAGCAGTGATCCAAACTTAACGTGTGTAACGCAAACTTTGTCGTATTTATAATAGCAAAATATAAATATGAAATAAAACATTGGGAGAGAAACATTTTCCTCCTATTATTTTTTCCCACATGTTTCCCACCAAATTATTTCTCCCAATTATGCCGGTTCGAGAAGATTTTTCACTCAATTTCAGCGTGTCTGTAATGGGGAAAACGTCAAAGAACACTGAACTTAACCGTGCAAGGCCGGCCCATGCTTCGAGATGTCACGGTTTTTGATCAGCGTAATAAGTACAGGTTTTTGATCAGGATTTGAGACAATTTCTCACTAGCATGATCTGGCCACCCTGTCTTAGATCCGCGCCTGCCCAAGTCCAGCCCCATTCCGTAAGTCGGCTATGATTCTATAAGCGATGTGAATTGCAACTTGGTGACTTCTTTTCACTTAATAATAACAGTTAATAATCAGTTTGACTGATTTTAGATTCTTTAATTGGTGACCACAACCCTTTTGAATTTTTGTAATTCTTTAAGAATTTCCATTAAAAAATCGTATGACTTGATATTTTTGATGCAATTAAATTCATTTATATTCAAAACTTTATAATTTTTTGACTACTTAAAAAGTAAATCAAGTAATAATATTTTTCGGGTGTGTAAAATTTTAGCATTGAATAGATAAGTCCACGGGCTGAATGCCGATTTGACTTCGCCAACGAATGGTGGCCGTTGCAAGTTGTAGAAGCTGGCTTGCATTTGGGTAGCTTCTTCTTCTAGTATGAAACTTCCACCTCGCGATAGAATCAGTATCAATTGGCATAATCAGCCAATTATGGCTGCTATCACGAAACTGCCGAATTATCGATGGATTTTTATGGGAATAGCTGAATTAGATTTTTTATTGTCATTTTTATAATTTTTAGGAGAAAAATGCACTTACTTACTTCGGATCTTCTCTTTTCTTCCAGTTGACATGGGTTGGAAAATGCTTCAACTATCATTTGTTCACAAAATTATACACGACAAAGTTAATGGCTATCATCTAACCAGCCTGATTAACAACTTGGTGCCATCTCACTAGCGACGGGATCAGAGTTCTCGCAATGTTATATTTGACTCGTGCT
This sequence comes from Pholcus phalangioides, assembly GCF_987345545.1. Classification (NCBI taxonomy): domain Eukaryota; kingdom Metazoa; phylum Arthropoda; class Arachnida; order Araneae; family Pholcidae; genus Pholcus; species Pholcus phalangioides. Next base: position 34,645,166 of record NW_028301597.1, read on the forward strand.
CGCAAGAACATTTTGGAAGCTTCTCCCATTTACTGAGCAAATAAAAATTATAATGTACGGATGGAGTCCCTGATACACACATTCAGTGTGTATTACATAAAATGGAATATTTTGAATACATTTTATTTTTCACGGTTTTCCTTCACTTTTTCTTTTTCTTCTTCCATTCTATAATTTTTTAGTTCCACCTTCAATTCGTAAGAGAAAAGGAACGAGGAATGAAATGAGAGAGAGAGAGAGTGTTTCATTAAATGACGCTTAAAGTTAATGAGGAAAAGAGGAAAGTGTTTTTCAGCCATCGTTTCGTTTTATAAGTAATTACCTTCTTTTTCTTAACAAGGCTTGTCTCTGCACGAACTACAAGCAATTTAATGTGGATTCGTGGTATTAAAAGCGTAAGCTGTAACCTGTACATCACAGCATCTAATACCAATAACACGTTAGATGAACTTTTAACAATTGAGCACAGAAAGGAAGAGTTTTGGTTAATTGCTAAATCATTTCGTATTAATCGGGAGGAATAAACTCTTATAATACACTGAGGTGGTACTGAATTAACCAAGTAATGATTCCGGGAACCTCTAGCTTTGACAACTCTTCCACAAGGAGAAGCATTGATATGACAAGCATGTGGAAGGAAATATGTAGGCGGTATTCCTTGTATAACAGCAACTGCGGCTGTCCACAATTTACGTAGGCTCGATGTAGTGAGATGTCAAACCTGCGGTTCTTTGTTCCCAGTGTTGCAAACGTGCTGAATCGTATTTTGGTTGGTGCTTCTTGATGGTCAATGAGGCAGAAAAGTCAACGAAATTTCATTCATGCCAGTCTAATTGGGATCAGTGAGAAAAACAGATGTCTTGGGGCACACTGGGATGAAGGGCGGAAATGCATGTATGCAGGTTATCGGATAGCAACTGTGAATTGGTTGTACCAGAGGCGCCGACATGAAGAAAACATTGGGGGGAGGGGGCATAAAGTTGCTGGTATCCAATAAATTGATTATTGATACAATAAATTATGGAATGGACCAACGCCGATTGGAAAAAACGTAATGTAGATGAATGATTTCATGATGAGATTCTCGAGGCCGTAGTCAACTGAAAGCGAGTTTCTCGGGAGGAAAAGGGGTCGTTGTCATTAATTCTTCATACCCGTCTCAACGCTAGATACTAGCTTCATAAAGGAAGTGTCTAAGTAGCACAATGATGTTCATGAGACATCCGATCACGAGCACAACCACAGACCAGCAGTACTTGAGCTTCAAAGGCATAATTACACGCTATGATGATTGGTCAATCACCAAGTGAAAATTATTGGTCTTTCAACTGGGGAATCTTCCAATCAGTCTATAATTTATAAATAATTCAGTCTATAATTATGAAATTCGACACCTCCTGATTATCGAATCACCAGCGTTGGGGAAACACTCAAATGATAATGAACTAAAACCGACGACAATAATAGATGTATAATAAAACCGATACAATAAATGATTCCTCCAATTCCCGTATATACGGGACTCGAGCGCATACGCAGGAGAGGGAGGATTCATTGCTTTGTTATTTTTTCAGAAATTATTAGGGGGGGGGGCAGCCCCTACAAAATTTATTGGGGATGGAGCTCAACGTTCCGCCACCTACGAGTGGTACATTTATCAAATAAAAATTGGAAAGATAAAAACACCTACAGCTTCCATTGACCCAGTATGACTTTTCACAGATGCAAACTAGGGAGGTCATGATATGGCTGGTGCCGAATAAGCCTTCCATTCCCTTATGTGAAAGAAATTCATCAACTGAAAGAATGTTTTCTCTAGGAAAAGGGTCGTCGTCGGTTTTAGTTCATCAACATTTCAATGTTTCCCCAACGCTGGTGGTTCGATAATCAGGAGGTGTCGAATTTCATAATCATAGACTGAATTATTTATAAATTATAGATTGATTGGAAGATTCCCTAGTTGAAAGACCAATAATTTTCACTTGGTGATTGACCAATTATCATAGCGTGTAATTATGCCTTTGAAGCTCAAGTACTGCTGGTCTGTGGTTGTGCTCGTGATCGGATGTCTCATGAACATCATTGTGCTACTTAGACACTTCCTTTATGACGCTAGGCTAGTATCTAGCGTTGAGACGGGTATGAAGAATTAATGACAACGACCCCTTTTCCTCCCGAGAAACTTGCTTTCAGTTGATTACGGCCGTGGGAATCTCATTACGTTTTTTCCAATCGTCGTTGGTTCATTCCATTCGTTGTGTTCTCCGGCCACTGCAAGTCGTTGAAATCGAAAACCATCCTACTGAGTGGATCTTCAGCCCACTATTCATCTTATTGCCTCAAGAGGCAGGCCGTATTGTTGCACGATTCGTCTTCTGACTGTACAACTACAACTAAGGCACTTGGAGTAGTGAAACCAGTTTTCTGTTCAAAGTGACGTCTAATTGTCAAAAAAACGACCTAGAACAACTATTGGCTGTTGCATTAATACTGACGCCACACTTTGCACAAATATGATGAATGGACCAGCCCACAGTATCCAGGAGCTTTAACCAGACCTCTAAGTAGGGTGGTACTTTGACCTGTGTTGTCTGATGCGATGAAGTTGGATAACGCTGAGCAGTCTTCGGCCACGATCATCCAAGGTTAATTGTTGTTTGCGGATGGCTCGATAAATCGTTGTTTCCCACCAACCACATGATACATTCTCTCGTGATACACTATTCATGCAATACATTCTAGACGCTGTCGAATGCAGAAGAATCGACTGTACACATTGAATGGCCAATGCGTTGGGCATATATTTGCCAAGATAATGTAAATAAAAATAGCTATATCTAGAGCTTTTTATTTGTTTTCCTAGTCTGAAAAACTGGTTAACGACAATTTTACAGGTACACGGTACATTTTATATCATGGTAGAGACACCAGTGTGTTGCGCTACTATTATGGTGTTGCATATCCGTATTTCTATTTCAATCACTGAAATTACTAAAAATGGCTACTTAAAAATGCTGATACACAGTAAAACCTCGATAAGCCGTCACATCACGTTATCGAAAAATCATGACGGCCTAAGCGGAGTGACGACTTAAGCGAAGTGCTATCAGTTTTAATGTTAGTATTGTGAAAATCGTATAAATTTAAAGTAATATAACATTTATTAACATATGAATTAAAATTCTAATATTAAGAAAATTTTTACCTTTTTAGAGCTTTCATTACTTAACTTATTGTGTTAAAATGTATTGGTACACTTTGATTTATACTAGTAATTTTTAATTTAGACTTATCAGAGTAGCTGTTAGAATAGTTAGCTTTTCTTCACAACTGAACTACTGCACATCAACTTTACATATACATAGAATTTAATTTTAGTGTTTTAATTCTTTATCAGTATTTCATATTCAAACAACTACAAGGTAATCTTGGTAAAATTTATCAAGGTAGTCTTTCACATGCGAAGAAACACACATTAGAAGACCAACTTTGGAAAAAACTGTCTGGTTTTTCAACACAAGGATAATTTGTTTAAATTTGGAGCCACAAATTAGTGGGGACCCATGCAGAAATTAGGTCTTGCTCGAACAGTCCTTAATGTTTCAAAAACTATAGTCGGCAAATGAACTTCTCGAGCGTAACTTTCGTTACCTGAACTGTTCCGTTTTGGTACATAATGCTTTTATGGTGACTTTTAAGCATATGGCAATGCTGTTTACAAGCTATTTTTTTTAAAGGAAGCCATAGAAATTATCTGCTCCTCTCTTTCGAACTTTTTCATGGTGACGAGTTAACCGAAATTAGCGACGAGAAAACGAGGGTTTAGTAACATTGTTGTCTATGAAAGCTGAAAGGGCATGAAGAAAAACGACGAATTAACCGGAGTGACGACTTAACGAGGTTTCACTGTACTCAAATTTTCAATGAATGCGAACCAATTGAATGCGAGCCGATCTTCCCATTAAAAAAGTTTGTCCTAGAGAGCAACAGGCCTACAGCGGAACAAATATTCAATCATTATACTACATTCAGTTTGAAAAAATAGATGACAGCACTAAACATTCACGCACAGGCACTATAAAAGCACTCAAACTGTTAGGTACGCAGGCGCACACTTCCGGCAGAACTCATGCAGTAATAAATTGTCCATGTCGATGGGACAGGATTTATTCCCGGTTTGAGAGGGAAAAAATGGAAGCACAGGAAATCGATGTACATATTTATATATTTCATGAAAAAATACATTCAAAATTGTACACACATACAAAGAGTCAAATATGCGAAATTTCAAATACTTTGTACACGAAGAAATATTTTTCGGTGTCAGTCAGGGCTCTGTACGTTGTGTACGTCAGTATGTACCCTACAATAAATATTTATAACACACACATTTCGGTCTCAATAGATTAAATTCGCTACGAAAAACTTTCGTATGCGAATATGAAATCCGCAAGCAAGTTTTTAAGCATACATGGGAAAGAAGGGAAACACTAGAATCGCTCAAGCAAAAATATTTTCTCTATAAACTTGCTTGTATGTGTATGTATCTATCCTTCAAGCCACAAAAAAAATAGGAATATCGGTCCAAATACTTTCGAAGAGAGGGAACATCTCCAAGAATCGAGGTTATATCCCTGGAAAACAGACAGATGGATACAAGCAGTTTTATGTCTGTACGTGAGTACGTGCGGAAGAGAGGCACTGATATATGTATGTGTAGAAGGGATAAGGAGAAGAAGGTTATAAAGAGGTTTTGTGATTTATATAAGTTAGCAGGACTGATAACCTCTAGGGGATACAACGTAGTAAAGTTGCTCCATTCGATGGTGAGAATTATTCTCAGCCCTCCGTCCTTCCAGAACATTCATCGTTGCAAATATGCCACTCTAAACACGTCTCTTCCAACTATGAGTTCCTCCCTTTTTCCCCAACACAAATACTACTACTACTTTAGAAGGCGAGGCCAACTAAAACTCTCTAATGAGTTTTGAACGGAAATTAAGCTTTCGAGACATCATGCCGTCCAGTATCGCCTCGCATTCCTCTCTATCCACCAGTATCTTCTTAACATGTAGGCCACGGTGCCTCTTCCACGCTCCTCCGGCATCAACAACAAACTCCAGCTGAAGATAATAAAGACTGCTCTGGATGCAATCTCTTCGCTGGGGGTCGGAACTTCTCGTACGTACCCAACGAACGCCTTTCTACTTCTTTTTCGTTCTCCATGATTCGTATCATGGTCCTGATACGATACTGCCATTCGATGGGCGAGATTCAGGGGTAGGTGAAGGAGAAGTAAGAGCAAACGTGTAAGAGATTAAGTATCAGGAATGGATTTCTTATTTCCGTTTGGTGGGTGGATGGGTGTGATAGTCCTCCATTAGTTTCCTGCTGCTACTGTTACGCCATTGCCTTAAAGCTTTTCTATCTCCTCTGCTCTGCTACCCCCCCCTCCCCATCCTGACATTCCATGTGACTTATTCCGAGTGGGATGTTGGACATAGAGTGTATGTGTGAGAAAATGAAACAAAAAAAAAAAAAAAAAATATATATATATATATATATATATGTATGTATGAGAAAAATCAGAGTTGTGTCAGAGAAGAGGAGAAGGAAGTAATCTTGTTCTAATCTTACTTAGCAACTCTGAGAAGAAAACTTAATCAGTGTAATGAATTTTTGCTGACACGGAATCGGTGTGACTTTATTGAAAGTTTTCCTCGCGAAAAATTTCTTTTTTAACATTCTGTTTACTTCCTGTGCTTGAAGGGTTTTTCCCCTCCTCACACTTATTTATTTCGCTATCGATGGATAGTAATTAAAAGTATTTTAATTTAGAAATCGAATGATTCCTCCAATAGGAAGTATGTGCCTTTTTTTCGGGGTGTACGTGCATTCAAATTAGAAGAGTATTTCTTGTGAGAATTCGGATCGTTTGAAGAAATCCTAAACTTTATTGCATATAGAGTTATTTAAAACACGTGGTACAAACTTCCAGAGTTTTGTATGAATAACTAAAGGCCAGGATTTTGCCGCCGGACTTATTCTGCTGCCGAGGTCACTTCCAGCCAAAGAGAAGTGAGTCAAAAAGAAAAAATGAATTGCAAACATGCAAAAATATAACAATGTATTTCCCCAGATAATTGGGTACTGCACGATTAATAGATTTTGTGGGGATAACAGATGAGATGATGTTGAAAGTTTTTAGATAAAATTCCTGGTTTCGTTTAAAAGAATAAATGTAGTATTAAATATTAGAGACAGGTATAGTTGTGGTAAGTGTTTAGTAGTTAAGTAGATAAGTAATGTACAGAAAGGTTTATTTTTTGGGTTGCGTAGGCACTATGCTCATTCGCCAGTGGCATCATATTATATCATCCAATGAGCATTAACAGCATGATTACCTACGTTGGGAGAGTTTTTAGGGAATTTGACGACTTAAAATTTAGTTAACCGCTTAATCATTTAGCTCTTATAAACGGGCATTAGACTAAGGTAAAACAAGAACTGCGATAATTTATTTTTTTTTTAGCATTTCTGAAAATCCTTTATTCACATTACATTGTTTGCAAGTAAAAGATACTGTTTGACTAATCAGAACTCGTCGTATATTTTGCATTCAATTTTTTAAAAGCATGAGTTTGGAATATCGTGATGCGAGAGACATATGCCATTTTCAATATGCACTTCTTGAACACGAAATGCTCAAAAAAAAACTGACATCATAATTACTTTTACAAGTACACGCAAAACACTTTCCGGCATGCACCAGCTCGTTAGAAATTTCCCAGAGGAATATCTAGAAGTCCATGTACGGTTTATTAATAGTATTGCTAATGCTTATGAGATAAGTTTCGTTTCAAAAATTATAATCTGCAAAAATATAGTGATTATGAATTTGCTGAATTTAAACTGCATTTCAACGATTGGTTCTGAGTGATTAATGTACGTTTTCTTGCCAAAGAATTTTTATGGCATTTACGGAAAGAATAAAATATGATGATTTCGGTCCAGGGTAGCTTTGACGCTCACCCAAAAACGTACGGTACATAAACAACAAATGCCTGCCTTTTTGGAATTTGTAGGCACACCTATCATTTAATGCAGGGGTGGCCAACCTTTTTCCAACCCGTGCCACAATCATGACTATTTACGATGCTCGCGTGTTACTCTACGAAATTTACGAAATACGTCCCGTTTTCAAGGGACACGAGAATTTCCAACATTCCTGCAAAATATTGTTCGACTGTCTTCAAATTTTCCTAAAATTGCCACTCTTTTGAGTTCTAAATTTTTTTTTAGAATGAATAATTTAAATTTTACACTATTTAATCAAAATATTTTTTTATTTTATTAAATTTTAGTTAAAGATGAAAACCGTATCAGAAACACTTTGAATATAAAGTAATGACATTGTTATTATTTTAAGAGGGACCTGCTACACTCTAATAACACAGGATAGGCAACCTATAATTTTAGAAAAGCGTTCGCGTGCCACAAGTGGCATGCGTGTCGTGGGTTGGCCACCCCTGATTTAGCGGTACAGCCGCCAATGATCAGCTTAGGTTTTTTTTTTGGTCATCTCCTCGTTAAAAAGTCTCGCCGCAGAGATCAACAGCCCTACACACAACGGTATAATTATTATTCATTACACTTCACGCACTGTGAGTTGAGGAAAAACTCATAGTTTAAAAAATTGATTGCACTACACATAACAAGCATTACACAGAAACCTACTTCACGGATGGTTTACTATACATACACACACAATTCCAACGTGTACCAATTCGTTAGAGGTTCCGCAGAGGAATATGGACGAGGTGCATGTCTGGTTCAGTAGTAGTAGCTTAGATTTTTAATCACGTCAAGCTAAACAGTGTCCTCTGCTGGTGAAAAATATTTTATTGTAAAAACACGTTGTATAACTAATGCTTGTTTACCCAAAAAATTACTCTAGATGGTAAATGTTTCTCATAATTTGATTTTGATATTTCAGTATACATGAAATGAGAATAAATGATGTACTATAAGAGAGAGCTTTTCTGTGAAAAAAAATGAATTTGTTTGAGTTATATGGTTTTATCAAATAACACACCTAAATAGGCCACAGGAGAATAAACGCATCAGTTGCGCACCAAATGCAAAAACAAAATGATTCAAAAAACGTGAAGAAACAAAAAAAAAAATGTTTCTTTTCCACGCTCATTCATCCTTAAAAGTTTGTGCCAAAGATTTAGGATTGCCCTATATATATAATATAATACAAAGAAAGTTAAATTACGTGATAATGTAATGTAGAAAAAAATTCTCTCTCTGCTGTAATTTGCAGTTTTCAAATACGCTAATGTGTACTTAAAGACTCCAAAAGACTTTTATACACGCGACTTGTATCATAATTAGAGCCCGGATCATATGCAAATGCATATGCGTTTGCATATTTTGGTCTTTCTTAGCAATAAGCATATAAATGCATAAAATCAAAGAATTTTTAGAATAAGTGCAGATTTTTGAAGGTTTATTTCAGCTCTCTATTTTTTTTTCATAATTTATCAAATAAATATTACTCATAATATATTCATAATAGCTCATATTGCTCATAATAGCTCATATTGCTCATAATAGCTCATATTGCTCATAATAGCTCATATTGCTCATAATAGCTCATATTGCTCATAATAGCTCATATTGCTCATAATAGCTCATATTGCTCATAATAGCTCATATTGCTCATAATAGCTCATATTGCTCATAATAGCTCATATTGCTCATAATAGCTCATATTGCTCATAATAGATATTTGTAAATGTTTTACGTATATTATATAAATCGTTTTATATATTGGAAGGCTATTTCTAGAGGTATGTCAAAACGCTATTTGTTTTTTTTTTTTTTTAAATAGTGTCAGAATTCTTTTTTATTTTTTATTTTTGTTGATTTGCCGCAGAGTTGGTCGGCTGAAGTTGGTTTTCTGTAGTTCCCAACATAGAGGCGTGAATGCGAGCGGAACTCCATGTTAAAATTCTCGCCACGGAGAGCAACAGGCCTACAACGATACAATTATTCAAACAATACGCTTCCTTTGTAGTTAGAAAAACTGGCGGCACCTGGCAGCACTAGACATAACGATCCTTGCACAGAAATAGACCACGTTAGGTCAACAATGTACAACTCATATATGCACAGCTTCCAGCATGGCCCAAGTCTTCGACCACCCGCTGAAATCTCTTCCTAGAGACACAGCGGCGGTCCATGATCTGGTTTGGAGGAGGAGATATTTTCGTTACGGAGCAGCTGCAACAAACTGGAAATTGAGAATGCCAGAATAAAAAATATGTAAACATTTTTTGCATATGCGGTGTATACTTACGTGGGGATATTATTTTTTCTGTGTGAATGAATGCATATGCACTAAGAAATAGAAAAGACACTTTTTAAAAACACATCTGTTTTTTTTTATGCAGGGTGCCTATTTTCTCATTTTTGTAAATATTTTGGAATTTTCAACATTTTCAGGATTTTTAGAGCATATCGTGGGGGGGGGGGGAATTTATCGCATATATTGGAATTTTAAGCGCATATTTCGGCATTTAAGCACACATTTTGGCATTTTTAAGTGCATATTTTGGCATTTTTAAGTGCATATTTTGGCATTTTTAAGTGCATATTTTGGCATTTTTAAGTGCATATTTTGGCATTTATAAGTGCATATGTGCATAATTTTAAAACATATTTCGCAACTTTTTACTGCATATAATCCGGGCTCTAACCATAATAACATAACATTGTGGTCCATACGATTGAAATTCATCATTAATCAAAAAATAATTATGAATCAAAAATGGGGTGCAGTAGCTCAGGTCGATAAAATACTCGCCTAAAGTACCGAAGGATGTTCGAAGGTGTCGCTAGTTCGATACCCGGTTCGTCCTTGTCAGAAAAATTTTCCTGATACAGGTGATACAACAAAAACGGCGACATGACTGCAGGAAAATTGCTACCGCAGGGAGCACCCCCATCGAGGGGTTAGCGCACCAACCTCTCGATGAGTATAAAAAACAAGCCTGCCGTTCGGAATCGGCAATAAATTGTAGGTCCCGGTCTAAAATTAGCCCTCGTGTGCAGAAAATGACCGTGGTACGACAAAAATGAACAATGATCAATGAATCAAAAATATTACTTAGTTGAAATTTAAAAAAAAATAACTTTAAAAGCAATGGTTACAATTTCTATTAAGAAATATGTCTCAATTTTCGTCCATTTAATGAAATAAAACTTTTTTCCGATCTTGAATATTAAAATTTATTTATTTTTATTCACATTTCTCATTAAAATAAATACGATGAATGTCTTCAGAAAAATGTCTTTTTAAAACCAAATTATATACGTACAAATATATTTCCCAGGTTCAAAATCACCAAAGAATATATTTAAGAAAAAACTATGTAAGAGTTTTAAATCATTTTGAATTAATATTCATAAAAATAGGGTAAATTTATTCGCTTGATACTTAAAAAAATATTCATAATCTTTTTAGAATTTGAATAAGATTTATTATTTTTATGTTTGTTAAAAAAATGAAAAGGTAACAAAAAATCGAATTTTGAAACATATTCTAAGGAAAGAATGGAAACATTAAGTAAAAAGATATAATCGAGGGGAAAGATGATTTCTTTATCAAATCTTTACAAATTCGCAATTACTTGGAAACTGCATCGCGAAATATTTTATTATTCGAAGAAACTTCCTAATTTATTACTCGCATATACTTTGAATAATCTGTTGTGATATCGTATTTACTATGTAATGATGTGTATAGAGCGCTGCAAGGGGCAGATTAGGACATTGTGGACTGAGTACGGAAACATTTGTAAACATGGGGGGAGGGGGGTACACCGTCTGCCCTCCTATACAGCATTGTAAGTTGATAACGATAATTTATGGGGAGAAAAATAAGTCTGATGAAACCTTATCTTCAAACTGCTTAAAGAAATATTGGAAAAAACCCGAAATCCCCGTAACTATATAGGAATTTTCTCCCATGCTATGATATTGATTCATTCTGTACTTGACAAAACGGATAGCAATACCCAAATGATAAAATTATCTGTTACTCCAATAAGCGGTGTCTACTGTACTCGTATATATATTTTTTTGTTGTTCATGTCAATACAGAAACTTACTATAGTACTCTCTAGAAACTTCCAATTTCGGATATTTGTGATATAGAAGACGTCGCTTATTAGAATAATCGATTATGTTATTATTCGAATATTATTATCATTTTCGCCAAATACGGAACCAACCAAAATTTCAACATGGGAAAAAATTCGTTTGATCAGGACTTCGGTCTTTTCTTTTTTCGTAGTTTTTATGCTTATTTTTTTTATTTATGCATATTTGTAAGCTAAAAAAATGAGTCAGACATTTTTCCCTATAAGAATTCGTTATTAACAGAATTATGTAGGAGATCACCGAAAACTATCCTTATTGAAAATAAAAGTAATTTCCGTACTTAGTTCACAATGCCCTAATGGGGCATTTTTAGTTCATGGTCAGTGTTTTTTCAAACTGACCACATCCACAGTTCTTCAGCCGGTAGACATTCGCAAGGGATCTGTAGGGCATACCATGCATTAAAAGAAGTTATAGCAGTTCGTAATAACATTAGAGAGTCCCATTTGGACTTGGAGGTCAAAATAAAATGAAATAAAAAATTATTATTTTTGTTCTTTAGAACCTCACGTTTTTTCTAAATAAAAAAAAAAGGATTTTACCTAAAAGAGGGAAAAATCCTGATTTATAACAATCGAGAAAAAAACAATGTACGGTTTAACATTTTCAAATTTGTTAAGTTGGAAAGAAAAACGGAGACCATGTGTCCCGTTTGGTCGAACGGGACATATGGTCATTGAGTTTACAATCGGAATTTCTTCGCATACAGTTTTATCCATCAGTTACTAATATCAGAAACCCTGTGTTGATGTTGTCTCATTTAGCGGCGTGCATTGCATACTATACCGTCTAAAAGACCATCATAAGTGAAATCTCAGTGTATTTCATAATATTGCGAAAAGTGATTGAATATATCCAAGTTACTCCACTGTGTCAGAATTCCCCAACGTCAGCTGTTCATGTGGACTTTTTTTTCTCCTGTCAATCAATTGCTAGATTCGTTTCTTGTCTCGAGATCGGTGTACTTGATATATAAGTTATATATGATATCTGATTTTTTTTTCTGGATTTTGGTCAACTGGAGAGCGAGCAGTGGCGTAAGAAAAAAAATAGGAAAGCACATGGCACAGCAGTGGTTTCCATCCACCGATCCGTTGATCTCCTGCACTCAATTCCCAAGGCAGTGACGAGATGTGTCTCCTGCTCTCTCACATACACATCGCATAGGCGTCCAACCATACCTCCAACAACACGCGATCGAACCCAGACATCCATTCCTCGATCGCAAGTAGAGAGGTTTCGGATGTCAATCATTTCATAGAAGCCACCTAAAGTTTCGGGAGGAGACTCGCTCCGTCGCTTCCATGTCTTTTCTCACTTTACGATACGTAGGAGTTTCGCCGCATTTCGGAAACATTGGAATTTCGACATTGGACTCGCTGACCGTTGGCGTCTTGGGAAATAGTCGAAGGGGGGTTTTTCGATACCGAACCGAAGCTGTTGGGTTACGCAGGAAATGAAATTCCAACAAAGAGAACCCCGTAGTAGGAATAGAAAATGCAGATTCGCGGGTGAAATCTGTGGCAGTTCTTCTTTCACTGCTAAAGGAAATGGGGTTTTTTTCTTGGCAGTTTTTGGACTGAAACTCATTATTTCAGTAAACTGAAAAGTATTATTAGTTTTGAAATCGGTTATAATGACATTGAAGATCCCATGAAATATAATTGTTATAGTAAATCAGATAAATGCGGTTATACATATATGCATATTCCATGAACATTTTGATGAGTTTATTAATTTCCATGAATTAGTTTCCTTTACTGTCGATTATGCATAGTTCCAAAAAAACGTCGTGTGTGAATTTATTGAGTACTAAAAAAATTATCACTTTTAAAGGCGATTATGCATAATACTCAAGTGTTGCGCCCTTGGTAAACGTGATAAATCATACTATATGATACATTAGTAGTGGTGTTTTGGGTCGTTCTGGGTGCGCCGCGCAAAAACAGGACAAACTTTTGGCGCGGCGCAGCCAGAACGACCCAAAACACCACTACTTACATTATAAATGATAACTCACGCATATCGGAGAACGATCGTAAAATTTATAATTATATCGGGGTCCGTCTATATTCATCCCGCATACTAGACTCATTTGGATTTTTTTTTTTTTCATATTTTTCAAATTCACCAATTACACCAGCGTATTATGAATACTCTAAGGCGATAAATTTCAAGTATTTATCAAAGTCTACCAGCGGACCACCTACACCATCGTCGTGGACCACCTCTGGTCCGTGGACCATAGGTTGGGAAACTCTGGCATTAACTAACAGACAAGCTTATTCTACGCTTCATATTATTGCGCTCATTTTTCTACTGTTCTTTCCCTCATTTTCAGAGATTTTCGAAGTCAAATGTCTCAGCAATAGCCTCTAGGATCAACTGTTTGCCAGTAAAATCCGGGAAGGGCAATTATGAAATCATTCTGTATATTACTTCGTTGAAAAGAAAAAAGGAGGGATTTTATGAAAAAAAAACTCGGGATGAGCAAAATCGGAAGAAAATTCAAGAATGTCCCGTTTACGCGTCTTATTGATGAGCAAGTTACAGCGTCAAATATGCCGTATGCATTTTTTTTTCATCCGCATGTACTAATAGAATAACACACGAACATTCTCTAAAATGTGCTGAAGTCTAATGCTAGGAATTTATCGGGAAAGCCATAAAACAGAAAGAAAAACGACGAAAAACTTGTCGTTATATCCGAGGTCGTTGTGTTTTATCTACGTTATTGCGTTATAAGCAAGATTCATAAGCATCATTTCCTAATGGACTCCAACGGGAGCGTTATAGCCAACGTATCGTTACAACCAAATACGTTCTAATCGGGGTTGACTGTCTTTTACGATACAAAATTGCATTGATTTTACTCCATGTCATCAATGATACAGTCGAATCCCTTTTTACGAACTCCAAGAGGCCCGACAAATCACTCCGTTACAACAAAATTTCGTTATAAAGGAATTTCAGACTTTTACATTGTTTCTATGTAATCTTCTCTGGAGCAATTATAAAAATTTTCGTTAAAAAGAGATTCTCGCTATAATGGTATTCGTTAAAACGGGAATCGACTGCATGAGTTACATCTATACATATGTACACATGCATAGCCTAAAATTTCAATATTATCTTTCTTTTTCTGAGTGATATTTTCTTACGTATATGTAAACTGAAGAAACAATTTCCATAACCCATCGGTTATTTTTCCCCGAACCATGTCGAAAACGATGCAAAAAAAAGATCCCAATCGAATGAGCTATCGATAGCTCATGCAACATGCAACAGGAAGCAACCAAACACGAATGGGATGCAGCTGTTTTATTTCTTTCGATCTGAGGATAAAATATTTTCTGGCCAAAGGCCTGAGGGGTTACCGGTAATTGGACGCTGAAACGAAATTATTTGAAGGGAATTGGATTCGGCATCCGCGTTGAGATGAAGACAACACAAAGGTATCTATTCTCCATCCAAAATGCACTCTTTTCTTACTTTTCGTGAGTGTATCCGTAGTGTCATTGTATTACATGTATACATGTTACTGTCGAAATTGGCCAGTTCTCGAAGTGGCCGGCCAGATTGCAAATTGACCAATATCGTTGTAAATTGACTTGGGCCAATGTCCGAATTTCGGGCTTTGGCCAGACAGTTCGTGAAGTGATCGGGGGATCCCTGTCCAAAGTCTGATAACAGAAGTCATTATTTAGGGTCACGCCCTAAGGAGGCAGGTCAATACGATCTGAAGCAAAAGGCCTCCGCGCGGAGCTCGTGATGTCACCCAAGGAGGTCATGTCATCTCACCTAAAACCATTGGATATAGCAGGTCGACGCATGCGCCATCTTTACCCTTTTTTTTTAGTATATCCAATTACTATGTGTGAAATTACCTTCTTCGTGACGTCAAGTGCTTTGCATGGAGACCTTCTGCTACAGATGGTGTTGGGCAGGTCATGTAACTAGTTGCTCTCCGCCAAGTTTGCGTATTTTTTCGTGATATTATGCCCAGTTTGGCTATGTCAAATTCGCCAAACACATCATATCACGGTCACGAGCGCGGTAATCATTTTTTCCCCTTCAAAATTTGACATAAAAAGCTATGTGTTTATATAGGTTTTGTCTTAAATTTCTCTTTTCTCTCTCTTTCGTCACATGCAGCTAATCCAAAACAGCTACTATATACAGGGTGCCCGATCAACTCAGCCGAAACTCTGCACAGCCAAATGGCAGCGGTCCTAGAATGCGATACATGTATAATTCTGACATCATAAATACGTCAATACTACCACGCATATTCACTTACAATACGTTCATGCTTACACCAATTCGTTAGAAGTTCCCCAGAGGAATGCTTACGAGGTGTATTTATACGGTTTAGTTCAGTGATTCGCAACGTGGGCGTTAACATCCCCTGCGGGGAAAGATGGAACGTTCCAGGGGGTCGGTAGAAGCTACGGGTATATTATAGGATTTTATAGGTTAGATTGCGTTGGGGGGGGGGCAATGAGAGAAAAAATTTCTGAAGAAGGGGCGATGGGACAAAAAATGTTTCTGATTGATTGATACTTTTAATCTGAAATCACTTTTAATGATTCTGGAATGACTTATTTCGGCAATTATAAGGTAAGTATGATTTTCGGTGAATATGAAATCATTCCTTGTTATTTATTTCAATAAATATTAAATTTGTTTTTCAAAAAGTTTTAAAATAATTTCTAACAAGAAATTTTGAAATTACTTCTTTCAAAAGGTCTTGAAATTATTTCTTACAAAAAATAATAATCTTCAAATTATTTCATGCAGTAGATCTTGGAAGTATTTATTTAAAAAATGCCGCATGATAACTCTCAGTGGTCTGCGGGATAAATCAAATTATCAAAATTTTAATTTCGTTACTTTTCTTGAAAAGGAACTGGAATGGTAGACCCATTGAAAAATTTAAAATTTTTATTAAAATTTAAATTTTTAAATCTTTTATAAAATTTGAAGTTTTAAAATTTCTGAATTTTTTCTGAAAAGTACTTTCACTTCACATATCTTAAAGAGGCTAGTTCAATCCATTAAACAAACATTTTAGGACACAAAACAATTTCTTATCCAGAAATTCAAATTTGGGCAGATGAAATTGCGCGCGCAGTGGTGGTGTGTATGATCATTTGTAATCACTTTACGATCAAAGGACGTAATATTGCGCCCAAACGTCAGTGTGGAATGAATTCAAACAAGTTTACCCTGTTTTCTTTCCTCTCTACTGATCATCGCAAAGCTTTGTTGTGCAACTTTACAATTATTTTTCACTTTTGGTTTTTTTGTATGTCCTGATAGTGATTTTTTTTCCTCACATATGATGTATCTGTCTTATAAGACTGAAAGATAACAGGTGGGTCGAGAGAGAGAGGGTGAAAAGAAATATAACTTTGTACATATTCTTATCGCCTTATCTTTTATACTGTCTCACACTTTTTTTTTGTGTTTTTTCGCCTTTATACCCCTTTTTCTTACGTGCGGTTAGGTTAGGACAGCGGTTCTCCACCGGTGCTCCGCGTTACTCGAGGAAAATATAAAAAATAGTAAAATTAAAAAAAAATTAAATATTTTTAAATAGTAAAATTTTAGAACAATTACATTTTCAATAGTAAAATAACTTTGATGAATAATTAAAAAATTGGCCTATATGGGGCTCCACCATAGAATTTTTTTACTTAAAAGGGCTCCACGAGTCAAAGAAGGTTGAAAACCGCTGGGTTGGGACAAGTTTACTGTATTTTTTGCTGATTCGTCAAATAAAGGGCATCCGAATTTCTTACCGATTATGTAAGAGAAGGGGTTAAATTTTTTTTCAACTTTTGCTTGTGAACAAAAACAAAAAAATATATATTTTGGAAATTTTATGCATGTACATCAAATTACACATACTTTAAATGTGACCCTCAAAAAATTGAACAAATTGGTTAGATCAAAAAGTTCTAATGAACTTTTAGATGTATGCGCCATTTTTCTTCATTTCTCGACTTTCGCGGATCCTGTTTCCCCTTAATTTCATTATTTGTTTTTGACCGTCGCCTGAAAATGTTCGGTGGGCCACAATAAAAAGCTCCTAGGGCCATACGTCGGCCAAGGGGCCATGCGTTGAAAACCCTTGTTGAAAAGCAATCTAATGGCGGGAAAACTGAAAGATATCCGTGAATCAAATTGCATGTGTATGTGTGCTACAAAATATATGAACGAATGTATTAATTCAAAACTCATTACATAAATGGAGATATAACGCGTAGAGCATGTTTTCAGCTCCAGCTGGAATTTGTTTCGTCGAAGTATCTCTTCAACAAAAACAAATTCGGACACTCTTCAAGTTTAATGCATTCCGCATGAACTCGACATGTGATCATTATTATATTCTTTTTTGGAGCTCACGAGTGAAAATTTCAAGGTAGAGAAGCTCTTGATGGATGACGGAATGGGGAGAGAACCGAAGATCTCTTCATTAATCTTCTACATAGAACTTGCTCGAAATAATCTGTGTACTCGCTTCAGAAAGTGCTTATACGAGGATATCTTCAGATTTTTAACGATTTTTAATTCAAGCAAAGAAAGTAAATAAACCTAATGCAAATTCTCTCTTATTATTTATATTTTTCTCGTATAATTGGATCTTTCCGTATTTTATTGATACACATTAATCTTTCTCATGAAAAATCCCATCAGAGATATGATCATTTTATCATACCTGTAATACATGTATTTTATTACTAATGCATTTTAGAATGATATCAGAGATGAATTCAAAACAAATTCAGCAATTAAAAAAACTTTATTAAAGTTTATGTTGGAGGGAAAAAAAGTTATCAATTATTTATTCGTCATCAATATCGAGCTATTAATTAATTTCCAGTTTAGAGAGGTCTCATTCAATGTCCATTATGGGAAAAGCGAAACGCACTGAATACTTAATGTCTTCACGGAAATATGAAAGAGATATTTATAATAATCCTTCATTTTTGCAGGTAAAACAATTTTAAATGAATTAAAAGTTATGAATATTATTTGATGTTTGGATGCTTCACATTTGTTTTCTGCTCGTTTATAATACTCTGTGCTCTGGGCAATGTATAAATAATTAATGATTGATGGGACATTCTTCGAGACGGCCATACTTCTTATTAACTTATAGTTGAGAAGCTTATTTTTAAAAAGGGAACATTCTTATATTTGCTAAAGTTACAGATTAATTAAAAAACATATTCCTGTGGAATAACTGAGGATAACATATAGGAAATGGTAGAAGAATGTTTAAATACTATGTTTCTTAACCAACGTTCAAAAGAGTTATCCACATTTGAATTTTGGAAATGTTCTGTTTTGAAAGAAAATTTGTGGAAATAAATTTAGTTGGTCAAATTAGTTGAGTTACCTTTTTAGATTATAATTTGAGCTGGTGAAGTCTGAAAAATTGGAAATTATTTTTCTTGTTGGCCTCAGGAGTGGCAGGGTAACAACTTCCTAACTGAAAGTTAGAGGACAAAGGACCGTATAAAAGTTTAGATTTTTATTTTTGACTCGCCATATTTTTACTCTCGAAACTGGTACAGGGTGATTTACTGAACACATTTTAGGCATTCTTTAATTAGAACCATATTTCTACGACGAACGATTTTCAAAATAAAGGTCGAACTAGGATTCCGTTAGATTTTGGTTTTATTGGCGGAAGGACAAGTTAGGTCAAACTGCGCCGAATTCAAAATAAAATAAAACTTGTCCTTGTCTTGTAAAGAAAATAAAACCTACGCATGATAATTAAAGAAAATGTTGCGTAAAACAATGACGTAGGTCGAATTAGGACTCACACAGTACCCAGTAATGTATATTTTAATGCTCTACTGCATTGAATTGACAGAGAGAGAGAGCTGCTTTAGACTACGTCACCCCGATATGCTAATGAAGGTTCAATTGTTGATAAATTCATCAAAAAAAACTCTCAAGATTCAGTGCCATCAATGGTTGTCAATCATATCAAACAACAGTGATAATAAATGGATTATACAATTTTTTCCGATGCTCGTCGAAACCATCGACTCAAAAACATTTCTTCGTAAAAAAAAGTCGGAGCAATGACATTAATAAAAATAAAAAAACCAAGCAATTAAGATATAAAACTGGCAGATAATAAATAATAATTTAATATAGTTACAAGAAAAATATGCAAATTGTAAGCTTGTAGCTGAAAATCTTTTATTTCCAGTAATATATATAAAAGAAGTGAATATAAATAAAATACTGGTAAACAAGAAGATTATTGGTTGAATAACTCCTTCTCTATTCAACGTTAAATAGAAGAAAATTCAGTGATGGCAGTCATGTTTGATAATTTGATTACGGTGCCGTGGCTTTTTTTTCAGTATTTTTTTTCTATATGTTATATCCTTAATTTAATTTACTGAATTTACTAATTTTTATTCATCCATGCTAAAACTATTTTTTGTTCTTGTAACTGAAACACTCTACTAACGTCTCTAATTAGCTCAGCTGAATAAAAATAACGCTCAAAGCTCAAGACTTAATATCAAGAGATACCAAATATTTTTTTTCCCCGTTCTCTCTCCTATCTTTCATATATATTTCATAAATAATAATAAAAATGAATGTTCCTTATATAAGAATTGAAATATCTATATTAATATAATCCAAAATTTATTAAATAATGATAATAGGATCTCATTCATGTGCAATGTTAATCAGAACATACCCGGTTTTTTCTACATGTATAGCCTATATATAATGTTATTGTTTTTATTCGATTTCATTCAATTTTATTTATCGTTTTTATTCTTTATCTCATTTGCATTATAATTCCGGTAAATTTCATGTTATTCGAGGAGATAATTATGCATCTATCACACAAAATATCCACATCATCTAAATTTCTACAGCGTTGACATTTTGATCTTGGCGGAGTGGGGGGGGGGGGAAACTGCTATTATTGAAATATTTGAAATGAGTATTTTCTTCCAAATATATTTCATTGTATAAAATTATATACGTGGTTAAAAATATTTACTGTTGAAGCTTATGTGAATAAATATTGGAAAAAATAATGATTCAATGTTATTTATTTATATACAACGTGTCCCATAAACTCTTAAATAGTTCAAATGTTCATAAAAATTAAAGAAATTCAAAAAACAAATTAAGAAATTTTTTGAACGAGGTGCTTGCGGAGAAATAGCTAATTAAAATCCGTCGTTTTTTTTTTCGCTTTCATACACTATATAGCCAAAATTATGTGTCCACTGACACATAATTTATCATTTCACTTTGCTTATTTTGACATCATACACGATTGTTATATTAAAATACTTGTCTGAGCATCAGACACGTGTCTTCGCTCATTCGCATAATGCTGTTGGCTTCTCGAAATAATAACATAACAGAAAATAATCGTATACAAATTTATGTAAAATCCCTTACCATTAAGTTACTTTCAGCAAGATTCAAAGTTACTGCTAAATATCTTTCTGAATTTTTACAACATTCAGCTGGAATTTTCATATAAAGTGCAGTATACATCCGGCAATTAAATTATGAAAAATAAAATTTATATTAGTAACGCATGTCTAATTAATACTCATTTACTGAAACATATCATTTCTCATAATGGTTTGTTAC
Organism: Pholcus phalangioides; assembly: GCF_987345545.1. Lineage (NCBI taxonomy): Eukaryota > Metazoa > Arthropoda > Arachnida > Araneae > Pholcidae > Pholcus > Pholcus phalangioides. The sequence continues at coordinate 34,666,058 of NW_028301597.1, forward strand.
ATTTCAAATTGCTATAGAATTTCTTTTTATTTTGAGTGCCATTTGCTTTGTGAATTTCGTAAAACTTGGTTGAAAACTTCGTATATTATAATTAAAAACATGCGACGGAAACCGGAATTTTTATAGAAAACATTTATATTTTCGTGAACATACGTGTTAATCTCAAGAAAATTCTCAGAAGTATTGCGCATAGTTGGTACAATATTTTGCCAAAGTTACAAGTCATTTGCAGCAATTTTTGATCCAGGATTGATTAAAAACTCATTTTTCTCTTACCTAACTTTTTGTCAGTTCTCTAAAGGCATTCGTGACTAAATTTACACTGGAAACTATGAATACCAACTTATGGTATAAACAACCGAAATTTTAGAGTGATTCGTGCAGAGTTGTTCTAGAAATTCCCGAAAATGTCTAAACTCCTAAGTGGACACATACTTTTGGCTATGTAGTATACGCTGAGCATCGGCTGCAACTGTGACTGTATATATATATAGTATAGGAAGAAAAATCAAGAGAAATGAAGAAATATAATGAATTAATAGCAAAAATAGCTTTTCGAATGACAAAAACGCTGGTGCTGCTCACTTGTTCATTCAAAAATATATACTTAAAAGGGAATTATTTGAAGATAAATTAATACAAGATGGAATTTTATGAGAATGAAATATGACCTATGCAGTGGATCGTCATCGGGAGAACTCCAAGCATGGTTCGAAAAGAGTAGGCGTTTCTGAAGGGTGGCTATGCCTGATCGTTGTATGCCACCCTTCAGAAACGCTTGTTCTTTTTTGAACCATGCATGGGGCAAAAAATGTATCGAAGTCAAATGTATGCTATGGAAGTCAAAGAACATGAAAAAAAAGGCAAGACTGAAAAATGCAAAAACACAAAAAAAAATAAAAACCACTAGAGAAATACATGAAAATATATCAATTACACAAAATTTACTGACACAGCCACAAAATATGTGTTCAATTAAAGGCTATGTGTTCCATTCTGCTATTCTATGAATGTATGTATGTGTGCGTATGTGTGTATATGTATATATATATATATATATATATATATATATATATATATATATATATATATATATGATAGAACGTTGCTATATTTGCTGAGTGAAATGCTACAGAAATGAAAGACGTGGCATTCGACGAGAGATCGGAAATTTTGAAATATGTGTGCCATCAATTCCCTTTGATGATGATCCCATTTGTGGGCAATGTTATAATTCTCTTCATCATTACGTTGTGACATTAATTGATATGATCCTTACCAGGGTGGTATTTGAATTTGATACTAACCAGGTCGATCTATCACAATTAATCTGACTGATTATAAACGACCGCTTCATTTGAATATAAATCGTAGTTATATTTTCTGGTCTTCTTTGACCTTATTATATGAGGAAATCCGTAAATAATATTTGGAATTCACCCACGAAGATATCAATCGAAAGTAATTTATTCATCTCAATATGATAAACTGTTATTACGTCATTTAATCAACGATGATCCCAATATAATTTTACAGCAAGAATGTAAAAACATGAACCGGGGGATATTGCATTTGTGTGATATTGCATTTCTCTATATACGAATCTATTTCTAATTCGAAAATTTTTTGATACAATAAATGCAATATGTGTACGAGCTAAAGGTACTCAAATATAATGGCTCACACTAAGAAACCCACATGCTTAATTATGAAAGTGATGTATCGTCAATTATTGATGGGATTACTCCAGGGTTTTACCAAGTTGGCGCATGCGCATTGCCGGCGCTGACTGTCATGGAGATACTATGGTCGGCTGAGGTGGGTATATTGTGGTTATCAAACCTCACGGTGTAGATGAGGCCATGTGTGAGCGCGCGCACGCACACAAATCAGGTCGATATTTAAAATTCACGCATATTACATAATACAGACAACCAAAACTCACGAGTTGTACTCTTCTGAATTCGAAAGACGGATTGCTGCACTTCTGGAGAACGGGCTAGACATTTTCCTCAGAAACAACCTTGATGGCGGCACGCAATACGTGCACGGTACATTTCGATATCAACTAATTTATTATCAGTTTCTCAAAAAAAAAAATGTTTACGACGAGCATGTGTGATTCACAGTAGTATTAGTAGCATGTAAACGGCACAACATACTGTTCGGTGCTTGTTTTGGCTAGCTGAATTAAAATCGGGGACGCATCTCAAATACTTGTACGAACCTGATTGAAGTATGAACCACTTTATTTTAAACAAAAGCGTCCGCAGCAGTCGATTCAATATAATTTAGACAATATGACACATGCAGGGTTTGCGTGACTGAATGACATGGTTTTAAAAATTTATATTTTCAAAACGTACACGTTGGACAATCCGTGATATACCTAAATATAAAGAAAAGCATTCAACGTTTTTTATCTCCAACATCGCTCAATAGATGGCAGTGCTTCCGTAGACCAAATTTATGTGATCCATTCGTTTTTTGTTTTTTTATTCAGTTACAAATTTGTGAATGCCCGCTGCACGGAAGTAGTTGCTACTACTTAACCGTCCATGCAGCTCGTACACATTCCTCTACGGAACTCCTAACGAACTGTTACATGCAGAATGTCGTGTACGTGTTATGAACCTTACGCGAAGTTGTTTCTGTGTAATCTGTTTGTTATGCGTAGTGCTGCCATCTGCTATCATTTTTTATAACTAAGAGTGAAGTGTAATAATCTAATAATTGTACTGTTGTCTGTAGGCCTGTTGCTCTGTGTGACGAGACTTTTCAACGGAGAGATCGGCTCTCATATTTGCGATCGGTGAAGTTGAGAACCACAGAAAGTCAACTTCAGACGACCAGCACTGTAACGACAATGGGGTCCGTCACTATTACCACTTGACAATCATAACTGCGGAAGTAGTTGCTGCACACAACCTGCATAGCCTAATATACAAAAACATTTTTGCTCTCATCGCGACCATTTCTAATTTCAGTTACTGCGTTCTACGGAAGTGCTGTCATCTATTGAGCCATTTAAAAAACTTGAATGCTTTTCTTCATTTTTATGTATCACAGATTATATTATGTGCAATAGTTTCAAAAATATATATATTTTTAAATTGAGCCGTTTGTGCAATCTCTGCATATCAATCGATTAATATATATTTAGTCGATATAATTTAGTCAATCGCTATGAAACATGTGGCAAGAGATCTCGAATACCTTTAAATAATTGCAGTCACTAAAGATGCTCACATTGAACTTTTTCAACCTGCAAATGAACTTGTGTGAGAAGTTGACCTCTTCAGTGCACTTTAAATTTATGAGAAATCATCTGTGGTTCAGTCACTATAAAAGCCAGAGACCCTGTTTAAGAGAACATGGAGCTGGCAGGTTTCGCCGTTTCTCGAAGTCAAGATGTCCGTACCCTTCTCTTTTCTTTATTATATCCAGAGATCCGATAATATGCACGATACAGAAAGGAGTGAGAGCTCGTGAATGGGCATCGGTCGAGAATATGCCGAATCGGAAATCGAAGAATCAGGAATACTTCTAGTAATGCGGATCCGTGTTCATCATCTGTCCAGAAGAAACATAACGTACAATACCGTGCTCATACGATCAATGACTTTTGGAACATTTACGAGATTGTTTGTTGTATAAGTCTAATCTTCACTACCTTTATTCTAAGACTCGGTGATATTTTTCACATTGGCACCATGTTTCCTGTAGTATTGTTGAGTTTTAAAAATTATTATAAAAAAATCATAGACCTTTCATATTAAAATGTATTTATCAGAATATTTTGATATTTTTTGTATCATAACATGACTTATTTCTTTCAACTATTTCTCAAATCATTTCTTCCCTTCATTCTGAAATTATTTCTTTTGTCTGATTCTGAAAATATTTCTTTTGTCTGATTCTGAAAATATTTCTTTTGTCTGATTCTGAAAATATTTCTTTTGTCTGATTCTGAAAATATTTCTTTTGTCTGATTCTGAAAATATTTCTTTCAACTAATTCTGAAAATATTTCTTTCAACTAATTCTGAAATTTTTTTTTTCATCGTTTTGAAATTCAAAATTCATTTCGTTTTAGTTTTGAAATTCTTTTTTTTCAAGTACAGGGCCGTTCTGTACTTAAAAGTAAGAAAGACCCTATTTTAAAATAGCCTACAGGCGAAACCAGTCATCAGAAAAGTGTGCAATTTTGTGGAGGACTTATAAGAAATAGTTGTCGATGTCACCACCAGAGGGCGTATTATTTGGAAATGACACATTTAGGCGAACGTTTACAATTTTAACAATTGTTAAACACTTTTATAATAGAAAATTGCAACAAAACATGTTCCCCATGATGGCCATCATTTTCAGATACCATGTGAAATCGCTAGATCTCATGCTGACCCTGCAGCTGTTTAAGCTTGCATATCTCTGCTAAAAATAAACCGAACCACCTGAATTTTTTTTCCTTTTCCTGAATCAGCATGTTCTTATTGTATACCAAAGCTTTTTTCGTAATCTTTTTCAACAACGAAGATACGAGCGAATATACCTACAAAAACGGAAGGGGGTCATTATGACCCTTCCTTATATCCTAGCACATTATGCGGTAAATACTACTGTTATCGTCACAACTGATTTCTAAATAGGTTATAATCCTTCTGAAAGTCTTTTTTTTCATTTGACCTTCCGTGTGACCTTTCTTTTCCTCCCATTCTTATCTGCAAGTGTCCGTCAGCAGGTGTGTAATTTTTGGTTTTGACAAGCATTCTTCCCATATTATCCGATAAATTGTTTGTCCTTTGACGTAGAAAATTTGCACCTCGTACACACTCCTCTACGGAATTTCTAACGAATTGGCGCATGCTGGAATGTGTGTTATGAGTGTATGTGTGGCCCTAATGTATTTATTCTGTCGAATTGCGCTTGTTGCGTGTTCATGTTGCCATCTGTCTTCCATTTACTGAAGTAAACATGGAAATGCTTGAATTTTCATGTTATGTCAGTATTGTGTTGTCGGTCTGTCTGTCCTCCTCGGAGAGATTTTAGTGAGTACTGACTGCACCATCCAAGTGAAAATGCGCTTCGTCTGTGCAGAGGATATTTCAAGGCCATTCTGAATCGATCTCAACGTGAGCTAGAAACTGCAGTGAGAACCGGTGTCGAGCGTCATAATCACGTGGAAGCAACTGCTGCACAAGTGAAAGTTTGTACGGATAAAATATCGGAGGATATTCCGCATGATCTTATCAACAGTTGAACTTGGCCTATCCAACAATTGTGCTACACGCCTGACATTAGTGCCAAGAGAATTTGAAGCTCTGTCCTCTTCCACCAGAAGCGAAACCTCCTGTACTGCGTCTACAGAAACGGGTTCTCTTCCTCTTCCAGGACGAACAGCCAACGATCCTTTGCGGTTTCAAATTTCTTCATCAAATTCCGAAGATTTTTAACATTCATTGGACCTTTTCGAATCCTCTTCCAAGTCCAATATTTCCGTAGAGCAGTTACTGCGGAATTGCTGTATTGGTAAAACAATTTGACCGAGAAAGCACGATCTCGTAAACTTATTGTCATTGTGAGCAGCACATGGAGAAACAAGATCTCCGGGAATGTTTCTAGGTTTCACATAGCAACTGCTGCGTGACATCACATAAATTTCATGTTTACTACAGGCATTCAAAATGAAACGCCCTCTGATGGGGACGTATGAAACTAATTTTTTTCCCCTGAAACAAATTCCCGTCACTTCATGTTCTCCACAAAATTTCACACTTTTCTGATGACTGGTTTCGCCTGTAAGCTACTTTAAAATAGGGTTTTTAATTATGGACACCCTGTACTTTTAAAATTACTTTTTATTGATTCTGAAATGTTTTTTTTTTAATTTTTAAATTACTTCTTTCGCTAATTCCAGACCACACAGTATTTTTTCACTGCGGTTTTTTTCAGCATTCTTATTCCAGTTGTCGATCGATCCTGCGAACCGACACCATTCTTCGAACTGATACTCTCGTCCCGGAGAATATGCTATTTCTTTGAAAGTCTTTTTCCAATTAACGAACCAATTGTTCAAGTTCTTGAAAACAAAAAAGTCGAACATTTCTTAATTTTCTTGTGTATATGACATTCGCACCATTGATGCATTTATTACAGTATTGTGAGAGATTCTCATCTTTCACTACGCGGGAAATTGACGGAGAATAAATTATTTTCCCATGCAGTGAGGAAATATGGTATTAAATTCTAGAGACTGAAAAAGATAATCTAAAGTTTTTGAAAGAATTACCTAAACCGATGTCAAAATAAAATTGATGCAGCTTTCAATGCTCCAATGAACTTTCGAAATTGAATGACAGCCAACTTTGGTCTCAGCATAATGTTGCCCCGAAGAGTGAGTTTCTTTAATGTGAATCGGGTTTTTTAGAAAATGTTATAATACCAGTATTTCTCAAACTTGCTTTTATTTTTGTTTTAACCTTTTGGTTTAATAATTGTAATATTGATGTAACTATTGTAAAACAAAAAAAATGCGACAAAAATGCATACAGCGTTGCCCTGAATTAGGAAATATCACCCTCTGAAGCTATCTGCGAGAGGCAATATATGCATATATCCAGAATTATTTCTTCAACGTATCTCAGTGCTTTCTTTATTCCTCCAGTAACCACTAGGATTGAATGACTACTGCTACTCAACTGCATGCACTTTTAATACACTCCTCTGAGAAATTGGTACATTCAGGGACGTATTGTATGTTTACGTTGTGCAAATGCAGGCCCTAACGTATTGTTCCGGATAATTTTCGCAAGTCCTTAAAATTAGCAGAGAATGGAAACACTTTTAAAACTGTTTTAAACACGTTACAAATTTATTTATCGAACAGCAATTTTTACATGCATTTACAAGCAGAGATATACGCTAACCAGATCAGAGTTCTCTTATTGAGCGTGAAATTCAACAACTCTCTCTGACTGATCTCTTGATCGCATCGTTTCTAGACTCGTCGAAATACAAGATTCCAGCATCATATGTAGTTCTCGAAGAATGGCGCTTCATGACGGAGTCAGACTTTTGCCGGAATGTTCTCGACTAATAGAATGATCTCTTTTTTCTTTTCCTCTTGGCTTTGTTAACTTGAGAAGTCATTAACAAATTGCGTTACCGATATTTTTCGTAAAAATATATATTTGTTGTCAGGATTATGCTTCCCGCCCCCTCCCATGTTATACTAATACTGCTATCTTCCTTCCATAATTTGAAGCGAAGATGACTAATGCCTTAATTTTCATTTTATGTATGTATCTTGTTGAAGGTCTGTCCGCTCTCCGTGTAAAGACTCTTTTAAAGAGGAGACCTCCTTGGAGTTGAATTTCACATGCAAGACCGCGTTGTGTGTGCGTAAATGGGTGGTCCTAACGCAATTATATTGTCCGAGTTCATGTTGTTTCTTATTATAATGGTGCCGCCATTTCTGGGCCATATTTTGAAGTGAAAATGACCTTTATACTAACGTCCTGAGAATTATCGCCATGCGTGAGCAACCTCAATTTCCCATCACCCTTATTAGCCAAGAGCAATCTTCCGACATGGGTTCCACATATTTGGGAAGCTGCTTTTCGATTTCACCGTGAAAGCATGTTTAGTGATCAAGCGTCCATCCACAACAGGTAAACAACAATTGCAGCCTCTACGATCCTTTTATCGGGGTACCAAAAGAATTACTTCTGCACTCTGTTGAAAACTTCTATTCACTAAACCGTATTTCTAACCCATTGCATATAAATATTCCAGACGTGTGTGTGTGTGTGTGTGTGTAACTGCGTACTCAATTTTATAGTAAAGTTTCAAATCTGTAGAGATGTAGTTCTCAAACATGGGTTCACGGACCCGTTGGGGGGTCCATGCAGAAGTTTTGGATGTTCCGTGAGCTATGATGAGATAACATTTAATTTTTTTTTAGTTTTATATTGGGAGTTTATAGTATTATTAGTTTATTTTTTAGTTTTATATTGTGATGTGCTAAATACCGTATTCCCCCGCATTATCCGGCATGCCGAGTAATAGTGGGAGAGACCATCATGCCGGGAATACCCGTATTTTTGAGCATTCCCCCGGGAAGTGCAAGTCAAAAATTCTAGAAAATTCCTAAATCTGCCAAACGCATATTGTGAGCCTTATTAAACCTCGCATTTACTGGCACGCTTGAAACGGACCCGACCAAAACATTCAGAATGCGAGGGAATACGGTATTACTCTATAAACAGGTCCGGGGCCTCAGTTCTACTGACAAAGGTGGTCAGTGGCCTTCGTATTACTTCAAGAAAAAGGTCCGTTGACCACAAAAACCCCCCTTTTCTTGGAGCATAATATTTTTCCCCTGAGAATGAGCGTATGAGATTGATTGATAACAGATTCCAATTTTCTCTCAATTTCACTCCTAGGAAAAATTCAGAAAATATATTCTGCCATCAATATTATTTATACAACAGGTACCTAATCCGTGGATCATTATCATTTCAATTCATCGATTTAAATCCTCTTACAATCGTTCCGAATTAACAATACTCCATCCATCATATTAAACTTTATGAAACATGTATAGTTGGGCATTTATTTTTTAATAATATATTTCCAATAATAAAAGAAATCAAGTTTATGATCTATGGTCATAAAACCCCGGTTATAAAAACATATCCATGGAGATCGTGCATTCTCTTTACCCCTTGAAGAAAGCCTATATACATGATGTTACATCTAAGAATACTATGTTGTATGTTTTATGACTGCAAGCTATCAACAGAATGTTCACGTATAAAAAAAGAAACATAGGACATAAGATGGATACTCTCCTCGAGTATCAGAACATACTGTACATCAGGTACAAATACCTCTCCTCTCTCTCTCATGAAATATTCGTCTCAGAATACATTCATAGGAGAAGCATGAGATAAGTTCGATCTCAATATCTCCGAAGAAATGAGCCCGATTGTAGCGTAAAACGTAATTGTCGCAAATAATTTCGTTGGGCTCCATGATATGCTACACATTCCCAGTATATGGATCCCCCAAAAATAAGAAACTCATCTTCTTCTTCCTCAGTGTTGTTATCATATTTTCGCGAACCTGTGGCTCACAAGTGATCCCATACCTCCCTCATGGATTTTTAATGAAGAACAACGGGTATCTCCGGGAATAATAAAGTAACGGGACTCAGGGAGCAAATACGCCTATATATATCCGTAATAAGTGGTCACGTGAGAGGTAACCACGTCTCGAAGAGAAGCATTACATAAACCAAGAACATGGAAAAGATAATGTTGGTTGAATAATGTCGATTCTTTCAAATATTAATGTTTTTTTTTTTTTTTTTTACGATAACACTTCTCTAAGAGGTAGGCATGTCCAGTGTACATAAATACAAAAATACCTATCAAGATTATATGAGTTTATTCATCTGTTATATAAACAGAAAAACTGCAATATGTGAAACTTGATGGAATTTTTTCGATGCAGCTGGATGAAAATCTTTACATTGGGATGTTTTTCGTCAGCCATTAAAAAAAAAAAGAAGCTCCAAGTGTCACGGAGACCAAAGGAAACATGAATATTTGGCTAATATACAGGGTGCCCCATGGATTCGTAAATACCGTAAAACCTCTCTTTTGCGGTCACCGTCAGGAAAAAATTCGTCTGTAAAATAGGGGTGATTGTAAATCAAGGGTTTGAAATGCATACATTCATTATACAAGGGGAAATTTTTATTTGCCCTTAAAAGAGGGTCGACCGCATCTGATGGGTGTCCGTTAAGAGGGGTTTCCCTTTTTTTTTAAAATTCGTAATAACTGAAGGAATTTCTATATTTGAAAGCAGTATCGTGAAAAAATTATTCTCACGAAGAGGGATTTTTTTTCTACAGAAAAAAAAATTACAGTCGACGCTGCATGACCAACACACGATCAACAACACAGATCGACGATTCCAACACACAATATCCGATTAAGCGGGGTATCCGATTATACGGGGAAACTATTCAATTCGAATTTTACAACGTTAGTATAGTTTGCTTATTGAAAACCAATGAAAGGTTAGTATTAAGCTTCTCGAATGAATAAGACATCAAAAATGAATTGAAAATATTATTTAATTACAATGATCACGATTGTTACTTTCCAAAGGAAAGTCAGCGCCCTCTATGTTGATGTGTATTAACAGTTGAAGTGTAAAGCGCAATATTATATATATAAGCGGGAGAAAAGTCGTTGCAATTTATCATATTAAGTGCGGGGAACTCTAAAATTATCTCTAAGGAAAGAATTTTGGTGCCAGGGGATTTTATCCGTTTAGGCGGATATCCGTAATCCGATTAAGCGGGACTGACTGTTGTTCAAATTTCTGTCGATAGTGGGCGATACTTGATATAAAAAAATTTGGAACTATATATAAATATATACATAGATTACTATAAAATGCAGGGTGAACGATTAACAGCCTATTTCTGAATTTTCCTGTTACTAGCACTTACATACGGTTTTCTTTGTGATGTTGACATTGGTAGATGAAGCACTATTGGTGGCATAATTTTATACAATCGCCGGCAAAAGCCTATCAAACGTTTTGGAAGCAGAAGAGATTGAAGGCAGGTTGAGCTCCAATCACTCCTGACTCGCTTTCATGCAGTACCGTATATCGACGAAAATTCGAAATCAATTTTTTTTTTGTAACAAAAACCATCCTCATTCGTGAGAATTACTTTTTCGCAAACTGTGCATTCGAAAATACATTTATTCCTTCAAATATATTGGATAGGCTGGCTGAATTTCCTTATGGTCTATCTCCTAAACTTCGTTTTGACCTCTTAACCGAACATGCACCTCGTACACATTCCTCTGAAGAATTTCCAACAAATCGGCACATGCATGGCCCTGGCTTATTTCTGTTGTTGGAGTTGTGCTAGTTTCATGTTCTTGCTAATGCTGTCTGTTATTCGTGTTTGATATTTTGAAGTAAAGATGGTAAACGTGCTTGAATTTTATTATTATGTAAATATCTTGTTGAATGTCTGCCTGCTCTCGGCGGAGAGACTTTTCGATACGGGAGACCAGCTTCAGCCGCCCACCACTGTGCTTCAACGGGGTTCCAACCTGGATCCGCACGATGAGAGTCCGGCAAGATGCCCACGCCACCACACAATGGGTAATAAATTTTGACTGTGAGTATCTGTCATGATTTGACATGAGCGGGGGGGGGGAAGATATGCGATTCGATTGGCTATGATCGGAGGGGGAGGCAATTCAAAAGAAAACATTATAACAATAATTAACATTAGAAGATTCAGAGCTTAAGACATTTTAATGTTTAAAATATTCCAGGTATTCATAATAATTGGTATATATTCAGAAATATCAGCTATTTCAGGTCACATAATTAAAAATTATTTGTTATGCATGGTAAGATTAGGGAATCGAAATTAAGAGCTCTTAGAAATTTAAATTAGCATTTCACATACCACATCTGGTTGTAATGATAATCGATTACCGCGGTGAGGAGGCCAGGGAAGTGAAGATACGGAGAGGTGATACTAAGAAATGTCCAGTGAGCCGGATGACTCAACGTACGTCATACTTCTTGAGGAAGAACCATGTACGACGAGGTTCTTGTAGATCGTGGTCGAACCGTTGGGACATCATCTGCTCGGACCCAGTGGACGGACCGCCTGGGTGTAGTCATCCCTTTCCATCGTGACGCCTATGGGTTCGTCGTACAACTCAACGTAATTCAGACATATAACATCCATAAACATATGACATCCATATTTTTATGGGCATCTTTTTATCAGCCACCTCGTTGGGCATTTTGCCTGTTGTGGCGTTGTATTTGTATTTGTATTCAGTCTATTGGAATTGGATGTTCACCCATTTTCCAATTTTATTTCCTGCCTTTACGGTAGCGTTAAGCCTGGTTTTACATTTTTTGGATTATAGCGCATGGTTCCCTTATCACTCACTTCGTATACTCACTGTACATCGTCTCAATTACCAGAGCCGAGGTAAAGACAACCTCGCTCGATCACTGTTGGAACCAGAAGAAGGAAAACTTGTATTTTTCTCTTTTTCTTTCTGCCCATTCTTCGGAACAGGTTTTTCTTTACGCCAAAACAGCCTCTTGGCGACGGCGCGCAGGTCGTTGGCAGGAAAGTTGCGTGACTTCACAACATAGCTCAACTAGCTAAAGTAGAATATTATTAATAACTATAGCTATAATACCTGGCGCTGCCCGGGTTTTGTTCAATTGCTGGAAGGACTGAAAAAGTGATGAACCATCAAGTGACAAACCCCTCTTAAGGCATATGCATACCTGAAACGCATTTCTAGGGAGCCACGGTAACCAAAGTAAACATACTGAAAGTGATTGTTGAGTCGCAGGAACCATTGTTGAGTCGCAGGAACCATTGTTGTCCGGCAGTTTTTAGCCAACTTCGGGTATTTTCCCAGCTCTGGCAAACTTTTAAAGTAGTCTATCATTCAAGTAGGGTCCCGTTTGGTGTATATGCAAAATTTGGCGACGATAGATCTAAAATTGCAGATTTGTATAGAGACCAAACACCCACTCACTCAAAAATAAATTTTATATATATAGATATGCAACAGGTTTCGTCAGTTATTCTTGAATTTTGCACACCAGTGTAGTACCGAATATCCAGACTAATTTGATTCTGGGATAATCCGAAGGATATTGCGCTGGGGCTACTGCTTCCTTACGAATCACTTCAGTCTTTAAGAGTTATTAAGTCTGAATATTATAGCTTTAAATGTAAAACCAAGGAAATGTGGATCCGAGTAAGCTATCGAAAAGAGGGGAAAAAAAGCAGGCTATGATGAGATGATAAGAAAATCTCTTAAAATATTCAAAGTGATTCTCAAGATCGATTCTCGATATGCATAATATGCCCAAACAGAATTTCGCACAGCGCGACGTCAGAATGTAACGCTATTTTAAGAAAGTCATCTTTGGGATGAAAATAAGAGATAGGTAGAGAGACTTTGAGTGATTGCAACTTAGATGTGGAGTGGATTTTTAACGTATAAATTTTTGCATGTGTGTATGTGTATGATAATTCATGTACGCTCATCCAATGGCCCGGCGGGCTAAATGAGGCCGTCGGAGTGATTTGATGTGACCCGCGGCCCCAAAAGCAACTTTGAAAAATATACTGAGCGGTGCATTTCCGGAACACTTAAGCGACCCGAGGAGAAGTTCTACATCACTTAGGTGTCACGCAGCACATTTTTAGATCGCTTTAGCATCCTGCAGCACATTTAAAGATGACTAAAGTGACTCGCGGCGTATTCCCAGATCATTTGAGTGACCCGCGGAATACGTGTAATATATAAGTTAACCTTGAATCTCAACAAAACTAAATATATCAATTTTCGATTATATAATAGAAATATTGAAACACTTACAATTCAGTGCCATGAGTTAGGATGTTCTGGTGACCTGACAATGTCTCTGCCCGATTGTCTCGGAAACAATAGTTTAAATATTTAGGAGTCACAATAAACAGAAAGTTGAAATGGAACTCTCATGCAACTGCACTTAGTAACAAAATAAAATGCGTGAATATTCGTTTATATTGCTGAAAAAATATTATATCTCCTCAATTCATTCATAAATTTTATTTTGCTTGGTTCTACTTACTTATTCAGTATGCTACATGTGTTTGGAGAGGTGATTAAGAGTCAAACTTGAATGTTTTAATAAGTTCTCTGAAAAAAACTATAAAAATATTATTTTCTCTCGTAACCCTACACTATCTGCCCATAATTATAAATCAGACTACAGATTTAATATTGAAAAACTATATATATATACTAAATTCTAATGTTTATTTATAAAAATCCTACTTGGTTTGAAATCAGGCAATGCCCAACAAACACGTCTTCCTTGAGGTTTTCAATGTATATTACACAACCTAAAAAACATTAACCCAAAAGTAATTCATTCGTTTGGCTCCACTATATTTTAATTATCTGTCAAATGAAATAAAATACGAAAAAGAATTAAGAGCTTTCAAAAAACTAATTATTAACTATATTAATATTTTACTACAATAGGAAGGTACTTCTGAGCCCCCAGTATACAGTGTTGTCACCCCAAGGCCTCTCTAATATTTGTGTCTGTTTGTATATCTTGTTTGTACTTGCTATTATATGAAAGTGTTTGCCACCACAGACATATTTGTTTGTATACTCTGGAATTGTATACTCTATTTTTATCAGGTAACATGGAATAAGGGGTTCAAAATGAAGTAAACTAATTCGAATTGATCAAAAATAAGATTTAACAAGGCTATGACAATGAAAAAAAATCATTGTTCATTTTTGTCGCTGAGGGAGCGGTGGTGTCATAGTCCACCAGTGCCACAAATAGACTCTTTTATTGTGACTATTTTGCACCATATATTTTGACTATCTTGCCCCAAAACAGTCAAGGTGGGCCCACAGGGAATAAAAGACACATTATTTCTATAGAGACACCTTTCCTCTTCTATCTCACTAAACTTTTCATCTTGAACAGATAATATATATAGTCCAACTCAGATAATACATACAACATTTCATATCACTTGACACACTATCTGTGAAAAAATAGCGTCCCGCTTAACTGGAGAGAATCGCTAGCTAAAAATGAGCACAGCACAATGAAATACAGCACTTGTGATGTACAATGTGCTTAGCATCAAATGTTTGGGCACATTTCCAATAATTAACAAACACCTTTGGAAACTTGCCTGAGTAAATTCATGGAAGAGAAAATCAAATATTCTTCTATAGCAGATGCGATGGTGGTGACAAACACGCGACATTGATTCTATAGCATCACGGATGCATTTTGAAGCTTTTATCACTGTTTCAAAAATTTACATGCCCGGTCGGGCATGTAAATTTTGGGAGATTTGTCCAGCCCTGGTGCAGTCGCTGCTATATCGTTTCCTAAGTCACGTGGGTATAGCTGTCTCCGTTCACAAGTTATTTCAGGTCGAAATGACGTTACTATGCACCTTCTATACTCGAGTATTTAATCTAGAACACTATATTCATAAATCTGTATGAGACTAAGTAAGCGTTTTAATATCCGTAGAAAACTCATCGTAGAAATCAAGTGGTGTAAACTACGCATGTAAGTACGAGAGATTTAGAAACTCGAAATGAACGTCCGCGTGGGCATAAAGAGATTCATTCGCTGAACGATTCCAAATTTTTAGTTGCAACTCAGATCATTCAACTGGATCTTCAAAAAGAAATTTGGAACAAATGTGCCAAGGCAGTTACTGCGTATGCGCACGACATCTACAGAAATAAGTCGATCCAATAGCATTGTCGATACGAGCTGATAACGAATTTGATAATGTTCTTTATTGCAGACATAAATGCCCATACTTCGCCTCAATTCAGTTCCAATGTTTCCTGGTGGAGCTTTTCTTCTTCAAATAGGAAAAAAAACGTTCTAGAGAATATTCGTGGAAATTTTCCTCTCTCGATTCATTAGCTTTGTAGGAAACAGATGGAAAAACGAAAAGTTAGGAAGCGGTTTTAAAAAAAAAATGGAGAAACGATCAAAAGAGAAGGTCTAATGTTACCCAGAAGACCCAAAAGCATTCGAATGCGAAATGATATCATTCTCTTACTCTCAACAAAACTTACGACATGGTACTTACTTTAGTAATGGAGAGCCATGTTTCCTCACTCCAAAAACAAAAATGGTTTCTACTCTTTTCCCCTTCAACTAATTTTTTCTGTAGTTTGTGAGAAATATTCCAATGTTTAGGGGATCTGATACCTTTTAACATATTCAAAAGCCTCAAAAATTAAGCTGTAGTAGAAATATCATTTAAAAATACCATATTTTTGACCATTGATTTATTTAAAATTTAGTAAACGTATTTCCGATTACACAGGATTTTGCCACATTTTACTGGCGAACTATTGATCCTAGAGACATACTTCCAGTTAGAAATTTATCCAAATATCGAGTAGAACTGAGTTATCTCATTCGTGTTGAAAAGGCTTGTATAATTATTAAAATAAAAAAATAACTTTTCATACAGACATCTTGTCCTCATAAACCCAATTAGAAAGTTGTTGCTCTGTATCTTCGGAGGCCAACAAAAAACTTCCACGTTTCTAAGTGCAGTATTTACTGCAATATTTGATTTCAAAAATCGTAGGAAATTTGGGAAAGAACAGCAAAAACTAACTGACAATGCTTCTTTCCTTATTCCTATTCTTTCTCAATTTTCCCTCGATTATTTAATTTAAATATTTCAGTGAATATTGCACTTATGGCGGTATTCACCGACATGGTTTAAACTATAGTCACAATTTTTTGATAAGAGATCGACACGGATATTGGTTAAATTCAGGTTTTTAACTACTCTATGTTGATCTCTTATCCAAAAATTACGACTACAACCATGTCGGTTAATACGGCCTTCAGAAACATTTTTTTGTTGGCCTTACGTAGTGACAGAGCAATGACTTTGCTCTGAAGACAGGGACTGTTATGAAGACGGTGTCAGTATGAAAAGTTTTCTTTTCTTTTTTTTTCATTTTAATAACTTTACATTACCTTGCAACATGAATGACGCATCTGAGTTCTACACAATATTTGGATAATTTTCCTAATTGTGTATATGCTAAGACCAATGTGGGGTTTGCCAGTAAAATACTGCAATGTTTTGTTGTTTATAATAAAACTTTCCGGATACACCCATCCTTCGGGAACGCTTCGATATCTCTCTGAGATGGGAAGCGGGTGTGTCCGGTCTCCAAAGGTCAAAGTAAAATACTGCAACGGGAAATTAAGTAATCACCCTGAGCAGGCAGTATTCTTCAATTCATTGGTCCATAAAATATTTTGACCAATTAAAATAGTCACTATCACTACAATTACTAAACCGTACACATCGCCCCGTCCATTATTCCTCTATGGCAGGAGCTTTCAATGCATGGCATGTGTTTCGAGAGCCACGTGTGCCCCCATCGATGAGTAACGCTTGCATAGTTACAGAATTTACAAAAATATTGAGAGAGAGATGACACATCAGAAATGTATTTGAAAATTCGGACCAATTTGTCACAAAAAACTGGCAACCCTGTAGTAGCAGCACTGACTGACTCTCTCTTTCCAAAATTACACTATTTATCCTTAAGTGTCAGGTGGCAATTCAGACCACACGGTTTTTTCCGGAAAAATACAAATAACTTTTTTGGTGGCAACCGTTCCAATAAAGGAGCACGTCAGATACAAATATGTTCGGAAAAACGATTACTGCTGTGTCGTTTGTAGTGTCAGGAAAAATCATATATGCATGGATGTAAACAATGGATTATTAGATGCATGATCTATCCAAGAATGATGTCAACCTTCGCTATCCGCTATCCATACGAAGGTTTTTCAACAACTGGCTGATGCGGAGGTGAATTTAGGAGAGCGAGAGAGAATCCAACTGCCCTCACGGAGAATCAAATCCACGTCCTCTCACTTTTTTGCAGGATGAGCGCCCAAGACCACTAGACTACAAAGGCAACGAATCTCAACCTTTCCATAGAGCTCGTGTTCACTAAACGGGGTCGTATACATGGACAGCCAGACCTAACTCGGGTCCAAGATCAAAATTGCTGTCACTACCACCAGATGGCGACTTACACGGCATTCACCCGGCAAGGCAGAAGACGTAGACGTTCAATTCCCCCACAAGAGGACAGTTGAATTTTCTCTCTTTCCTAAATTCATCTTCGCATCAGCCAATTGTTGAAAAAAAACCTTTGTATGCATGATCTATATTCTCATGATATTCAATTTTTTAGGATATTCAAATGAATTGAAAAAATATATATATATATGTACTTATCTCAACGCTCACGATCAACTTTGAACGATTCGATCTCAACCCAATAATGTTATTGAACGAATCCGAGAATAGTTCGAAGATATTGGAAGAGTATGGAGAAGACATGACGTTGAAATGAAATAATAATAAAAAGAAATGGGATACGCGAGTACTCTGAATTTTTCTGAATAATTTTTTATTTTTTCTTATTATTCTCCAGATTCTCCAATGGAGGTTTTTATTTTTGGATATTCCTCCTCCTATCGCAGTTAGACGTATTCATTTTATTCAGAATGCTCCAGAGGAAAAATAAAATAAAACATTCGAGACATATATATATATATATATATTTTGCAGCATATTTCTTCGCTGCAAGAAAAGTCTGACGTGAATGAGACAGGTGAGTAAAAAAAAAAGCAAAGAAGAATCGGAACAGGGCAAAAAATAAGTGCGTTTCCTGGTATATGTAAAAAGAAAATATTCAAATAGGACAGGATGAGGAGGAAAAAAAAATGTTTTCCTGAGATTTATTTAATATCCCCATAGAAGTTCTCAGGAATCAGGATCCGCTATGGCTTTGGTTATTGAAAAATTCTCCTTTGATTCGTGTTCCTGTGGATTCTACTCTCCACGCAAATACCATAGATACAAAGAACGGCTTCAAGTTCTGATTAGAATTTGATTTTCTTTTTTTTTCATTTTATTTAGAAATTCGCTTATATTGAAGATATCATGTTACGCATTTGATTTCATGGATATGTCACGAACCAATCTTATTTATATCTGCGGAACTACTACGTTGGAAATTGCGTGTCCGTGTCGTGAACCTAACATGGTTTGTTTCTGTGTAATGCGTGTTATGTAGTGCTACCATCTGCCATGTATTTTTCGAATTATGAGTGAAGTGTAATGACTATTATAGGGCGTTCACCCGGAAAGTGAAAGGACGTGGGTTCGATTCCCCGCAAAAAGCAGTTGAATTTTTTCACTTTCCTATATGTATCTTTGCATCACAGCCAGCTGTTAAAAACCTTCGTAATGAATATTACTAAACTACAATATGAACCTCGCCCATATATTCGTGGAACTTCCAAAGAATTGCTGCATGTTGGAATTTGAGAAATCCGTGTCGCGAACCTAACGTGAAGTTTGTTTCTGTGTATGTGTGAGTGAAGTGTAATGACCGAACATGTGTATTGTTGTGGGCCTGTTGCTCTTTGTGGTGAGACTTTTTTAATGGGAGATTAGCTTGCATTCGCTCCTCGAAGCTGAGAACCACAAGGAAGTGTAATGACTGAAAATTGTACTGTTGTAGGTATGCTGGTCTCTGTGGAGAGCCATTTTAACGAAGATATCGGCTCGACATTCGCGCCTCCAAGTTGGGAACCACAAAAAACAAACTTCAGCCGACGACAACCGTGGTTTGAACCCAGGTTCTCGCAATGCGAGTCCATCACTATGACCACTCGACCACCAACGTGGCTTCGGAAGATACAACTGGGTGTCTAGAAAGGGACTGACTATATTTAAAAAGAGCAATACAGTGAAACCTCACTGAAAGGATACTCGATATAACGATAAATTCCTCTACAACGATATTTTTCAAGTCGATCTTGACGATAACCCCCACCATAGGTACGTTTTTGGAGGAAATTTCGGAACCGCTACAAAAAATGATATTTTTCTTGTATTTCGCTCGAAAAAAATTCCTTCAATATACAGTAGTATTTGTAAACTCGTCACATATTTTTGTTCTTTCAAGGGCCTCTAACAATATCGGTATTTGGCAACACCTGATCACCGAAAGTGCTGACAAAGTTTTCGATATCTATACAAACCTGCGCAATAAATGCAAATACGTTCGTAGTTACCTTTCAAAAATCTTTTTTTTTTTTTTATTTCTCGTTGATTTGTTAATCATTATCGGTCTCTTATCTTTGATTGAGTCTACGTACTCACCATCCATCAGTTCACGATAGGATAGCATCGCTAAGCTAATTTCAAAGATGATCTAGGAGAACGAAAAAAGAGCTGAAACTTAATTAAGAAAACATTACCATGCTTCTTAATTGCCAAATAATTACTACATCAACATCAATGTAATAACATCTTGTTTCCGACTAAATTTTACTGGGAAATTAATTAGCAATATAATTTCAGTCGAAAAACTCTAAATTTATTGTTCCCAAATAAAGAAAAAGCAAATTGACGCGATAATTTTATTTTTCACTTTTGAAATGAGTCTCTTGAGAGCCATTAGCTTTCTGGGGTATTTATTAAAATTTGCAAACAAATGTATTATTTACTTAATAACTCACTGTATTGTCGCAGAAACTTAATCAGATTAATCCGGTTCAGCTGAATTGCTTTGAAGTTGGTGTTCTTACATCACTAGCCAGAGTAACTGGCGTCGCCCGGGCTTTCCTCAATTACTCGGAGGATTGGAAAAAAAAAGTGACAAACCAATAAAATATTATACATATACTGGCAGCATCAAGAAAGTGACAGACCATTGTAAAGGCATGTATATGTTTGGAACGCATTGTTTGGGAACCAACGGAATCAAACTAAATATTCCAAACGTCATTGTTTATGGTCAGGAACCATTGTTTCCAGACATGTTTTTTTTGCTCATTTAGGAAATTTGCCCATCTCTAACAAATTTTTATACCACTCTATTGTTCTCAAGTCGGGTCCGTTTTGGTATATATAAAAAATTTGGTGGCGATATGTATATCATTGCACATTTGTATAAAGAACAAGGCAGACAGAGAAAATGAATTATATACTATATGCAGGGTGTTTGACAAAGAATCACCCGATTTGAAATGCGTATATTACGAAAAATATTGAACATAGACACTTAAGATTAATTTTGTATTACATGGCTAATCAAAGTTTTTTTACTAAACAAATTGAAGGTGCTCAAAATGTCCACCCTGGGATGCACGCATATGTCTATACGGTAGTCGAATTCATCCCAAACTTTTGCGAGAACGTTTGCATCCAATGCGAGTGGATTTCGGTGGACTACGTGTGAAACTCTGTCGGATGAGCTTCACGTTTTTGTCTGACATGCGGGGACGGCCAGGGGATTTTCTTTATACAGACAACCCGTGTCCCAGAATTGTTTATACCATCGCCTAATGCTCTGAGCGGCAAGAAATTCAACACCAGGGTATTTGTCGAGGAAATGCACGATGAACTACTAGAGGATTGAAAAGTGACCGACCATTGTAAAGGCATATGAATGTCTGAAACGCATTGTTAAGGAACCACGAAAGCAAACATTGCAAGTCATTAATAAGGACCAGAAACCATTATTGCCGGACCGTTTTCTGCCCATTTCGGGAATTTGCCCAGCTCTGACGAACTTTTAAAGTAGCCTTTCGTTTAAGTCAGGTCTCATATGGTATATCCTATTTGCAAAATTTGGGGACGATAGATCTAAAATTGCAGATTTGTGTAGGGAACACACACACATAGAGAAAATCAATTTTGTATGTATAGATTGTTTTACTTTTCAAAGTGTTATCAAGTTTTAACGACTTTAGAGTTGTTTCGACTAAATCAATCGATTTAGATCTCTAAGAAATTTCACAGAAATAACTGGACTTTGACAATATTATTGGGATCAGATGGGATATCAATAATATTTGTGGAATCAGTTGAAATTTAACAATATTTCTGAAAACAATAAGAGATCAACTATACTCATGGAAGTAATTTGAATTTAACATTTTTCACGCGTGTAAACGAATTGAATCTAACAATATATTTGACACGTGGGAAAGAAGGGGAAAGTAACAGAATAAATTGAAAATTTTCAATTAAAATAATATGAATTTAACAATATTCATGAAAGTATTAGGAATTTAAAAACAGTTATGAAAAGACTATGAATCTTACATTATTTATTACATTATTTTTACTTGCATTATTTATTGCAACAATTGACAATGCCCATTCATTATAACAATAGAATTTAGCAATATTCGATGCCACAATAGGAATCTAACAATACTCATGAAAAAAAAATTGAAATCGAATAATAATCTAATAATCGAAATCTAACATTATTTTTTACGCATGGAAACGAATATATACCGGCAATGTTCATGAAAACGGAACCTACCAATTTCCACGTGTAAACAGCTCCAATCTAATAATACTTATAAATACATATTAAACCCATCAACACTTATGACAACATAACCTCACAATACTCATGGGAAAAATGCAATACTACTCCCGAAACTTCCTAACAATAATCATGAAGCAATCGAAATCAGGCGATATTCATAGAAACGTATGGAACGCCTAATCCATCACTATTGATTAATAAATTAATGCTTTATTAATTGTTAATGAAAGAGAAAGTCGCAGTGGCACAGAATGCACGTTAGTTCTCTAGGAATATATTAGGAATAAATGATTAATTTCAATTTAGAATATTCTCAATCAGCAATGACTTTTGATTGATCTTTTCTATATGTCTTGTTATTTTTCTCGAATCCAGCGACAGAAATTAATGTTGCACAAATTCCATTTATTTCAACACACGTTCATTCGATGTCAGAATATTATTAGAACTTTCTCAAACTGAAGCCCATTTCTTACATTCAGAGAGAGAGAGAAAGAGGGCGTGGAATTTATTCGGTTATTTAGAAAATCAACTAACACTCTTTTCGAGTCGAATCCAGTGGTTTACTTCTTTACAAATACATATAATTGCAATCTTTGGCTGGAATTTAATTAAAATTCTCATCATTCCGAAAAATTAACGGAATAAGTCACATTTCGAGGTAGGAATGTTCAGAGAATGCGAAACGGAAGATAGGGTGCAAAAATTACATATGACAGCATTTCTATTGTTGATAAAATAAAAAAAAACAATTAAAGTTATTGAACCAATCCACGTCAGTAATGGCGGAAAGAGAAAATATTTTATAGCATGGCAAGGTTCTTGTTGATGCTGAATAATTACAAATCAACAACTTTTTTTCATTAAGCTAAGAGAGACATTTCTTGGTCATTTACTTAATAGGTTCTAATTTTTCTTTAAAAATATTTCTTCTCTCACACGGTTACGCCAAGAATTCCAATAAGAACAGATTCTCATGGATAATACATTATTTATATAATTGGATTTTATTCAAGGATTCTTCTTGCTACATGTCACGCGTTTCCTTGAATTCAACATAAAGCAGATATTAGAATTTATTATAGATATATATAATAATATTATATAATATTTATTATCTTAGATATATATATATATATATATATATATATATTCACTACTTTGAGATCAACGTTCTAGTCCCGAAAGAGCGACATTACTTTTGTATGGAAGTAGCTTTTATCTAGTGGCTTAAGAATGTAAGAATAGGTAAGAATATTGGTCACTGGCGTCAGCTATTGGACCGAGGTTCCTTCCTCACGTGCGTCTTTTTAGAGGTGCCATGGGTTCTCAGTTCCTCTTCGTGGACGACAACAAGGAATATAGGAAACAAAAAATAGCTAAGAATATAAGAATATGAAAATTGTTAAGAATATGGAAAATAGCTAAGTATATGGGAAATAGCTAAGTATATGGGAAATAGCTAAGTATATGGGAAATAGCTAAGTATATGGGAAATAGCTAAGAATATTAGAATAGCTAAGTATATGGGAAATAGCTAAGAATATTAGAATAGCTAAGAATTTAAAAGCAGCCAAGCGTATGAGGATAGCTAAGAATTTAAAAGCAGCCGAGCGTATGAGGATAGCTAAGAATTTAAAAGCAGCCAAGCGTATAAGGATAGCTAAGAATATAATCGTGTAAGAATAGCTACGAATATAATCGTGTAAGAATAGCTACGAATATAATCGTATAAGAATAGCAAAGAATATAAGAACAGCTAAGAAGTTAAGCGTATAACAATAGCTATGAAGATAAGCGTATAAGGATAGCTAAGAAGATAAGCGTATAAGGATAACTAAGAAGATAAGCGTATAAGGATAGCTAAGAAGATAAGCGTATAAGGATAACTAAGAAGATAAGCGTATAAGGATAGCTAAGAAGATAAGCGTATAAGGATAGCTAAGAAGATAAGCGTATGAGAATATAGAATAGCAAAGTATATAAGAAAAGCTAAGAATATAAGCGTATAAGAATAGCTAGGAATATAAGCGTATAAGAATAGCTAGGAATATAAGCGTATAAGAATAGCTAGGAATATAAGCGTATAAGAATAGCTAGGAATATAAGCGTATAAGAATAGCTAGGAATATAAGCTTATAAGAATAGCTAGGAATATAAGCGTATAAGAATTATTTTAGTGCGTAAAAATTAAGGAAGGTCGAGCTTCCTTTACGGGTGAAAGCAGATTTACACTGACTAGTGATTCTCGACGCATTACACATCTGGAGAGAGCGAAGGAACACGCAATAACCCCTCCAACATCATCGAAAGGGACTGGTTTGGAGGTGGCGGAGTTCTCGTTTGTGGAGGTATCATGCTTGGTACTCGTACATCTTCCAAGGGGGTTCAGTCACTGGCAAAGCTGCATTAAGAGTCAAGCGGCTTTGGTCACTGGTGTCCGCTATTGGACCGAGGTTCTCCTTCCTCACGTGCGTCTTTTTAGAGGTCCTATGGGTTCTCAGTTCCTCACCTCATTGTACAGTGGCTGTCGCAGAGCTGTTGGAGAGTGAAGATATTCAACGCATCGATTGGCCAGCAAAGTCCCCGTATCTAAATCAAATCGAACATGTATGGGACACTAAAGGGAGACATTTGGCAATACATCACCAGCCGCCAGCAACGATTCCGGAGCTGCGATTGACGCTACAACAGAATGGGCAGCAATGTCTCAACGACAACCTAGTACAACCTAGTTTTGTTTGCTTTTCCCATGTTCTTACGTCTTGGGGTCTTATGGTATTATATTTGTGTCGATTTGGAACACTTTTTCACGACGTTACAATAGAAAAACCGTCTCGTCTCCTTAATTTTTGCACACCAGTGTATTTCAAAACGGGGATAGGATACAAAGATTATTTGTCACAGCGGTGATATTATTATAATAATCCAAATTACTGATGGCAGAATGAGAAAATATTTTATTAGATGCAAGATTCAGGATGATGCTGAAAATATTTTATAACATGGCATGATTGGTGCTGATGCTGAATAACTACGAATCAGCAAACTTGATAAGTGTAACCTAAGAGAATTTTCTTTCTCATTTATAAAATAATAATAATAAGATAATAATAATAATATGTAAATAATAATAATCAATTCTGAACATTTTTTTAAAATTTCTTCACCAAAAAAAAAAGTTGCATCAAGTGCATATTGGCATTGATAATACTTCTCTGAATTCAAGTAATTTCCTTGCAATGAGTCCCGAATTCTAGAGCTCAATATAAAGCGGATACTTTTGAGATCGAGGCTCGATAGCCTCGAAAGAGTTAACATGACTTGAGTACGAAGGTAGCTTTTGTCAAATAGCTAAGAATACAAGCTTTGAGAGGAGGGGGGAGTTCTTATTCAGTATTCATCAATGTTCACGTGCAGAAAGGAGTTCCAATTTGAAATTCTCTTCAGATCTTCCCTACCTTTCTTTATCTATTTTCTTAATCTACCTCCCAAGATCCTTTTTTTCTGTTTCAATGTATGTGTGTGTTCTTTCATATATATACACGCGATATTTCTTTTTCTCGCCAAGTAGTTTCTATTCGGAAAGGAAGTGATCGCCTTTGGGCAAAAAGACGAGAGCCACCTGCACATAGGAAACACAAGAGTCAAAAGAATAGTAGTTCTTCAACATCACAGAGAGAGAGAGAGAGAGAGAGATGGATAAGAAAAGAGAGGGAGAGACATTAGAGATTTCTTTTGCAGCAGCTCTCCAAAAAAGATTGATGAACCAATGGAATCTCCACCTTCAAACATGAGATTCTTCTCTTTCTTCTCGTACCAGCAGTAACTTTTACGAGAACGGGTACAAGGTGGTTGTTGAATGGAAAGATTTCGGAAGAGATTTTCTCTGTTGCGATTTTCGTAATTGAACTCCAACGTTGTAAATATGATGATTATACACAGGTCTGTGATTAGAGAACGGTCTTAGAAGTAACATAGCCGATTCTTGTAGATTTTTAGATGCTGGGTTTCAGGAAAAATCATGAAAAATTTCAATCGCGTAACAATTT
The DNA here is from genome assembly GCF_987345545.1 of Pholcus phalangioides. Taxonomy (NCBI): domain Eukaryota; kingdom Metazoa; phylum Arthropoda; class Arachnida; order Araneae; family Pholcidae; genus Pholcus; species Pholcus phalangioides. The sequence continues at coordinate 34,692,149 of NW_028301597.1, forward strand.
TTTAACTTATGTTTTTAATATATTTTGCATTTAGATCAAAATTGAACATCAATTGGTACTAATAATACAGGATGATTCAGAAAAGATGGGAGAAACCTTAAAAGGTGATAGTACACGCCAATGCGAACAATTGTCATCAAAGAAAGCATGGTCTAACATGAAACGCAAACGCGCTGGCACGTTTCGAAACGGCCGCTCCACAAACATTAAAATGGCATTCCTGTTGTAATTAATGTATTGTATCTTGTGGATTATATGTAGCACCCATGAATGCATAGTCGATTTTAACGAATAAACAAGCCTCTACATAATAAAATATTTTAGACAATATATTCTCATTTATTGAACAGGTATACCATGAAAAAACATATGATGGAATTAATTACCGAGTTCTTTTTCTGTAGCTTTTGTGGGATCATTTTGGCACTATATCTACATATCCATATGTAGGAGTATCATCACCTGTTCATAAACTAGTCTAACACGAAGTTGGAAATTCTGAGTACTAAAAAAGTTTTCCCGCACGCAAATACTTGGAACAGCTGATTACCAAGTGAATATCTTACCAACCGAGGCTTGCGTAGATATATAGTGAATCAAATTTTAACGAATTTAAACAGTAAGATGTGTATTGTGAACCTGCAAGAGAAAAAAAATATGAGAATTTACTGATTGATAATGCATATACACTCGCTATCAACGAGGAAACAGAAATGATCAACCTGTCATTCAAATTTTTTGAAAATATCAATAAAATTACCCAAAATATATAAAAAATAAAATAAATAAAAACCTAAAGTTATTAATTTATAGTGACAGTATAAACATACACACTAACATACGAGTATTGGATTTCGAAGCTCAAACATTAACTTTAAAAGCAATCTTCGGAATTTATCACCGAATTCTCCTGATGTTTTTCTTGTTTACGTCGCATTTCTTAACGTCAAGTAGGAAATGTCTCCGTATTTGACAAAAATACAAATTAAAAAAAAAGAAATTTAATAAAGAAATTTAATATTTATTTATATGTTTAAGGAAACTTTCAGAAAATTCATTTTCTTGTTCGTTCGCTATCATTGGTGCTAATCTTTCGCTTTATTGGCTTCTCGGTAAATTAGGCAGATTTGAGAAGTTAATGAAGCGCCCGTCAGTACCAAGAAACTGAATCACTTCAGGATTTTCTTACATATTTTTTTCTTTCAGCAAGAGCCTTCAGGTTAAGAAAAAAGAACAGTTTCTACATTTTTCATTATTTTTATTATTTTCGTGTAAATATCATGTTCATCGAACAGCTCGAGGCACTGAAGCGTATTTCCAAGTTCATGTACGTACATTGAAAAATTTCCAGATTGTTTTTTAAAGAAATAAAGATGTCACTCACATTCATTTTTTTCCCCCAATCATTAAATGAAAGTCAGTAATAATTTCGATGAAAATAAGAATACGTGCAATTTCCGTTTAACACGTGAAATTGAAAATTATTATTTTTTAATAGTGTGCTTTATTAGCAATTTTCTTCCACGTCTCGCTGTTTTTTGTTGCCCTTGGGGAAGGGTTTTTATTGCTTTGGAGATCTAGTGCCCCGAGGAAAATTAAATAGTAAGAGTACATTAGAATCTTTTTTTTTTTTTTATGATTAGTGTTATTTAGTGCAGGGTTCTGAACAGATTTCGATAAACTTTTAGTGATCTGATGCTTATTTTTATCTTATTTTGTCCGTTTATGTTTTGGAAATGATTGCATTGAAGGTGTTTTTCGCTTGTAGATTATCTTCATTTCGGTTTGATGCAGTTGCTTTCGTCAAGTTTCGTACCGTTTTTTCAACAATGCATCCAGCGTACAAGAATTACAAAGAAGTAGATACAAATTCATCAATTCTGTAATTATTTCCTTAATCAATTTTAGAATTATTTCCTTAATCAATTTTAGAATTATTTCCTTAATCAATTTTGGAATTATTTCTTTCATCAATTGTGCAATTATTGCTTTCATCAATTGTGCAATTATTTCTTTCATCAATTGTGCAATTATTTCTTTCATCAATTGTGCAATTTTTGCTTTCATCAATGCTGAAATTATTTCTTACATCAATGCTGAAATTATTTCTTACATCAATGCTGAAATTATTTCTTTCATCAGTGCTGAAATTATTTCATTCATCAGTGCTGAAATTATTTCATTCATGAATTTTATAATTATTTCTTTCATGAATTTTATAATTATTTATTTCATTAATTCTGGAATTATTTATTTCATTAATTCTGGAATTATTTATTTCATTAATTCTGGAATTATTTATTTCATTAATTCTGGAATTATTTATTTCATTAATTCTGGAATCATTTCTTTAATTACTTTTGCAATTATTGCTTTCGTCAATTGCAATTATTCATCAAAACTGAAATCATTTCTTTCATCAAAACTGAAATCATTTCTTTCATCAAAACTGAAATCATTTCTTTCATCAAAACTGAAATCATTTCTTTCATCAAAACTGAAATCATTTCTTTCATCAATACTGCCATTAACGAGATGGGTTGGAAATGAGTGCAGTGTCTATCGGTGGTCGCCTCAAGTTCGTTATAGGGCAAACATCTTGGCACACGACGAACTTGAACCCGGGACCGTGACAGCAACCTACCACCACGCCACTCGGGCGCCTTTCATCAAATCTGGAATCATTTCTTTCATCAATTCTGGAAACAAGAAAGAGCAAAATAGAGCAGGTAGGGTTATAATGAAAGAGAAATCTACTAAAAACTCTGTCTAATTATCGATTCGTCAAAATTTTTTGCCAAAAGCTTGCGCGTAAATAGGCTTTCGGTTATTGAATTTTTATTTGGCCATAAAACAGGAATGGCCGTTAAGAGGGGTCTTACTGTATTGCAAAAAATTCTAAAATTTACAATTTGTGAAATTCCAAGTTTTCGTCATTTACACAAGTTTCGTCAATACCTGAAAAATTATCATTACTAATCAAAATCAAATTCAAAAATGGTGAAATCCCATCCTCCAGCGGATTAATAACGTTGTAAATCAAAACTGAAAATACCGCTACTGAAGTCAAGGCCTGTTTTAATGAGTTATGGGAAAGAAAATGGCTTTGCGAGGAAATTTATTATATACATATTTATATATACATATTTCTTAACTCCTTTCTAGTTTTATCTATTTTTTTTTTATATTTTATTTTGCTTTCTTTCTAATCTGCCTAAAGCCCATTCAGTTTGTCGGCGCCCTGATGACTTCTTGGTTGAATACCAACCAATGCCGCGTCCGACGCTGTTAATTTCATTTCTGTACGAGAGAGAGAAGCCCTATTTCTTTTTATGCGATTTTTCTCTCCCCCCTCTCATCTTTTTCCACAAAAGGGAGAATTCAAGAAAAGGAAGATAAAATAAAATTAGAGATGGGGGGAGAAAAGGAAAGGATGTCACCTCGTAAACCACGAAAATAAAGGCGAAGAGATGGTGGACCGTGAAAATAAATATGATTAATGGCAAACAATTATTCGATGTACCCCTGGAGCGTGGTCCTTTTATTTCCTGTTTTCCTCTATTTCTCGCATCTACTCTTCATTCTAAGAGTATTTTTGTTTATTTATTTTTTTTGTACAAGAAAAGAGTTGTTTCTTTCATTTTTCTAATTAAAAACTTAACGCGAAATTTATGGATTTTTTTTTTTGGTCACGTGGATTACATGTGTTTTCCACGTACGAAGCTTTTATTTTGAATTTCGTGTTCCGGACATTGATTTAAATATTCAATTTAAATATTAATTTTCTTGTTTACACTTCTAAGATGAAATTTGGTTCATTCAGAGGATAATTAGACCAGGTACACCGTTTTGATTTAATCTCTACAAATTTTATTGAGATCATAATATTACTCGTAGAGTCTTAAAAAACCACTGAATTTTAACCCTCTATTGACCCGTGTATATTTGGGTATACATGGCCAAAAAACCCCATTAAACATAACCATTATACCTATTTCTTTTTTCGATATTTTTGTTTTTTTAGACAGGACACCAACAAGCAATCAACTCTTTATAGGAGGAGTCATATATCCGTATTTTGCACTGAAAGGGATTGGACTTAAATTTCAAGGTAACAAGTACTCAGCTTTGCAAAGCTAGATTTTATCTGTATATGAATGATAAAGGAAAACAATATTCTGCCTTAAAGAGGAGGGGGGAGGGCTGATGCAATTAAATTTTCCAATTTTTAAACACTATGAAATTTTTTTGCGTCTAATTGTGTTGAAGTTTTTGTTCTACCTCTCTCTTTCTCTCTCTTTCCTATAAGTATTTTTAAAATGTTTTAATATAAACTGCTGACAGACATTACACATGCTAATGTTTTTTCACTGAAATGTTTTTTCCTCACAGACAGACAGAATTTAAACTTTGAAAATGGATAAAAACTAGAAAAATAACCGAAATGAAAAACGGTTTGCAGGGTTAGCATCGCTAGGTCACGGAAATTTTTTTCAGACAGGAAAAACGTCTGAAACAGCCGATAGGTGGCGCTAGTACGCATGCGATTTCGGTGGAAATATGCAAATGAGACGGTTATAAGAGCTTGCGCTCCTAATCCACAAGCAGTTCACCGTTGTAAACCGTGTATGTGGACCGGCTGCACTCTGCCGTTGCTGGATTTGTGACTCGCCTGCAGTGTGTTATCCCCTGTGGTGGTGGTCATACGAAACATATATTGCTATGGTAAACGCTTTGGGGGCATTCTGTTCGTTATTTGCGCATCTATTCTTTAATTTGTGTACGTCAGCGCCAACTATCGGCTGTTTTTTCTATCGGCTCAATTTTTTTTAATGAATTTTTGAACTATTTACGAATTTCAGGGACACCCTGTATTTCGTAAATATGAAAATTACGTGTCCCTCCCTACTCAAATACCCGTGACATAGTGATGCTAAACCCCGCGAACCGTTTTTTAATTCGGTTATTTTTCTGGTTTTTATGAATTCTTAAAGTTTTTACAGACTTTTTGCCCACGTTGTACTTTAACACGAGGTTTAAGGATTTTAATTGTTGATTTTTTTTCTTGAATTTCAATTTTAATAACATGCAACCACTTCAAAAATAAGCAAAATTTACTCATATTTGGTACCATAAAATTTTTTTCAAATAATTTTGATAAAAAATCCTCGTTTTAGAGTACGTAACACCATGGTGTTGAGACACACACATTGTTTCAAGATATTTGAATGAATAGTTTTAAAAAAAAAAATTTCTTTGTCAGACACAAAAAACTTAGCTTTGAGGAAAAACGCATTTTAGTGAAAAACATAAGCATGTGTAATGCCTGCTAGCAGTTTATATTAGAATATTTTAAAAAATATTTCAGTACAGGTAGAACAAAAACTTGAGCACGGGTGCAGAAAATTTCATAGTATTTGAAAATTGAAAAATTTGAAAAATGTGTTTTTTTGAAAATTTCCGTGCAACCAACTCCCTTAATTGTTAATTGTAACTAATTGAAAAATCCACTCGAATCTAATTGAATTTCTCTGTTGATGTTGTGGTTCAATTAATAATGTGCTGTAATCACCAATTTGCATCCGTATTTGTAAAAAAAGTAATATCCAATGCGTTTTATGGGAATGAACACACACACGATATAGATGGCTAAACCTCATTCATTAATAAAAACCGAGAAGAAATCGATTAATGTGGAATGCAATCTATTGATATTCAAATGAGCGTGTTTTCTTGGGACATTCATGATTTCAACGGTGATAAATGTCGACCCATGAATGATGAATGAAATCTTCTATTTAATATATTTTTCCAATTTTTTTTTTTCAAATGCACTCATTACATTCATATCGAAAACGGGAAATGTTTTCAGACATAAGCAGGCGTATTTCAGTGTTATAAGAACTCGTATAACAAATATTATATGAAATTATGTCAATTAATATATTATAAAAATTCGCTTCATCATACAATTCAATTTTTTGATTTAAATAAATACATCCATAGATTCAAATCTCGATAAGTCCAATGTGCAGAGGCCGACAAAAAACTTCGGATTACTGTTAATTCGACTTATAGGAAATTCAGATTTGACAATAAAGCAAGATTTTGGAATCTTTACAGTGTTCACGGGTATCGTATAAGTAAAACACGTCAAATTACATTGGATGAAGAATTTCGAAAAGATAATTTAGTCTAATTTAATCACATATTTAATTATTGAATGAGAAGATTTAAAAATATACTAGACGTTCATTCTGTATTATGAAAACGGACGCATACATAATACTCGTATAAATGAAACGAGTTAAATAAAGTGTGCATACGAGATTATTTTCTGTCAAAAAATTCAATGATTTTTGACTATATTTTTTGTCCTTTTGTGAGAAAGTTATTATCTTTTTACAAATAGATAAATGAATCTGCCGAATTCTTTATTGATGCTGAATTCTGTTGTCAAATGCTGAATTATGTTGCTAAATGATGAATTCTGTTGCTAAATTTTAAATTCTGTTGCTAAATTTTAAATTCTGTTGCTAAATTTTAAATTCTGTTGCTAAATTTTAAATTCTGTTGAAAAATCTTGAATTCCGTTTTTTGCTAACTGCTAAATTATATATTACATTCCTGAATTATTTTGCTAAATGCTACTTTTTAAATTTCTCATTATCGAAAACTTCGACTAAAGGAAAAAACTTCGAGTTAAGAAAACATTTTAACACTAAAATACGGAAAAAGTTCTGGAAGTGAATGAAAACTTCGACTTAAACAAATATTCAAGATCGCGATTTTCGACTTATCGCAAATTGACTGTATACTTTATAATGCGAATATATATATATATATATGTATGTATATAATACAAGCAAAAAATGTTTTGTTGTTTTCAGAAAATCCAGAAAAGACTACAACCCCAAAAAACTAGATTATCTTTTCGAGAAACAATTTTCATGAAAACATATTTAAGACTTATAGTTATAGAAATACATTGAGGGATTTCTACCGAAACAGACATTAAATATCAAAAATCCTTCAATTTTGTATAAAAATATCACAAAAAAAAAAGAACATCTCTTCCATTTCTTTAGTTCTTATTTCTTTGTTTCCATAATCGCATTTTCTTTTTCCTCTCTTTAAGGTCCGGAACAAGATTCTTTTTTCTTCTGTTGAATTTCTTTTATTCTGTCTGGCTTTTCCAACGGATTGTAAAGATTTCATGGATTCTCTTTATCAAGCGAAACGGAAGTTACTGGTCCAGTTGAATAAAAGAATTTCAAAACCAGAAATAAAAAAAAAAGAAGGAGTGGAGTGGATTCCAGAAACGGAAATCATGCTTCAAGACAATATTATAAAAAAGAGGACAAGAGGAAAACCAACCGGGATTTAAAGACAGAATAACCTTCGGAGAGAATGGAATGGAGAAATCGCTCTATTTCTTGAAAAGGCTAGGCAAAAAAAATGATAATAATAAGGGTAAACGCTGTTACGCATGCAGGTGATACTTGTATTACATGGAAGCATACATTAAGGAGATCCTGGAAGAATTTTTTTTTTTTTTTTGGTTCTCCATTTTTACATTTTAATTCATTTTGTATTTTGGTATTTATTTTGTGAGGAATGAGACAGTTTTGTGATTGTTGTCAAGGATCGCTCGTTTTGTATGATGTTATTAAAATGGAGTTTTCTGATCGTTGAATCGGTAACTATGCCGGAAGATGATTTTTATGCCGATTGTTGTCGTTACTCCATTAGGTACTTTCTTTCAAACCGAGCACAACTCAGGTCTCTATCGTCGTGTATAGCTAATTTACTTCCTAGAGACCTGTGCCGGAAGTGTAAGTCTGTGTATTGTATGTCCATACTGAGTTGGCCCCTGACCTTGACGTGAGAAGGAATGGTTCGTTTTCCAAGGAGGGGAAACGGGGAGCAAAAGAGGAAAAAACGATCTAAAATAGCGCAAAAGACGCCGACGGAAAATAGCAACCTGCTGCTTTTCCCCTGCGATCTTTTTTACCGAAATAGAATCGCCCATCGCGACGTTTCATGACGTAGCCAGAGGCCAACTCAGCGTGGGTGCACAATACGTAACAGGCTGATTGCGTATCTAGTGTTGTGTCTGATTTTTCAGTGCTGCCATCTACATTTAAGAAGTGAATAGTGATGATTGTTGTACTGCTTGTAGGCCTGTTGCTCTCCGTGGCGAGATTTTTCAACAGGAGATCGGCTCGCATTCGTGCCAAGAAGTTTGGAAATACAGAAAACGAACTTCAGCCGAAGACCAATGTGACAACAGTGGGGTTCGAACCCTGAAAACATAACAAGACCCCTGTCTATTCACTTGAGGAATATAAGCCCTTTACCCTAATGGCTTTGGTCATGCTGTGGAAGGGCCGGGCGGTAACTAGGATTCTTGCCGCTCCCACAACTTTAAAATTCGATAATTTCATAACGGTATTCTTTGTTCCTACCTACAATTGTCACGGCTAAATATTGCTGCCTGGGGCAGTTGCCCCTCCCCCCGTATTTCCGGCCTTGGATTCTACTGAATTAGGGGAACTGTGATTCTCCCAGTGTGCGTCGCAACGAACTTATTACTTTGAAAAATGATTCTTTCGTAGAATATTCTTGCAGTTACTACTTGGGTTCGAAGTACAGAGCATTCAAGCGCTCGTATTCTTCATTCATGTTTCTCTAATTATAGGATATTTACACAGGATGACCTGTAAGTACTAATGCGGCTTTTATGTTATCAAGTTATCAACCGTCTGTCGTAGAGGTATGATTCCAATTTAGAAAATGCTCAAAAGACGTTAAAAAATTGCCCTGTTCCAGTTTTGAGAGTGAAAAATACAGCAAGTCACAAAATAAAAATAATTCAAATTTTTATACGCACACATGGTATGTCTTTCCACAGAACTCGCTTGTTTTATAAAGTGATTATCTCTGTTATTTATCAAAATCGAACTCTCTCTCTCTCTCTTTTTATCTTTTTTTTATTTTTCTTTATTTGTGCTGTACCAACACCGTCTATAGCAGAAAGCCTCCGCGCGAAGCTCATGACGTCAGTGAAGTCGTGAATTTCACGTATAGTCATTGAATATACTGCAAAAAAAAAAAGTAGAGATTTCGCATACGTCGGCCTGCTATATCCAATGGCTGCAGGTGAAATGGGCGACTTCAGTGGCGTCAAAGCGTGGCGCGGAGGCTTTCTGCTATAGAAGGTGTTGAATGTACTTGATTATGCGTTATTTGAATGACGTCATTCCAACAGTAGAGGGGGGAGTATTAAGAATCCCGCAACTGTTTGCGGGATTCTTAATACATTTTTGGCCCCAATTGGCGTTAAAAGGGGGTTGTTGCACGAAAATTTTCCAAAAAACACATTTACCAACTTTTTAAATTTTCAAATATTATATGAAATTTTCCGCGTCTGTATTCTACCTGTACTAGAAATAATTTAAAATATTTTAATATAAACTGCTGTTTATAGTTTTTTGTTAAATAAAGCACATTTTTTCGAACACCATTATTCAAATGTCTTGAAGCTTTGTGGGTCTCCCAACACTATGGTGTTACATACATTAACACGAAGATTTTTAATACAACTATTGAAAGAAATTTATGGCAAAAAATATGGGAAAATTCTGGTAATTTTTGAAAAAAAAGTTGCATGCTGTTGAATTAAAATTAAAGAAAAAAATTAATCAACGAATGAATCCTAAATGCTCGTGTTAAATTGTATAAAAATATCCATAATATTTGAGGGGAAAAAATGGAGTGCCTAAAGTGAATAGAAAATTCTTAAATTTTACTTAAATGAAGGAAATTTGTCCTATAGGAAAGCATGGAAAACCAAGACCGTTCACCAAATCCCTTGAAAATGTTGATATTTACAATTTTTTGAGTGGCCCAGAATAATTCCATATTTGAATGATTCAGCGGTAATTTTCTTTTCAAAACTTTTTGAAGACGTCACCTTGGGACTCTTACCTGGTAACTGGAAGATAGAATAATGAAAAATTTGTTTATTTCTCAACGAAAATATACATAATAACGTTAACCATATCTTCCGGAAAAATAAATTTCTATCACTTTTGAACCGAACGTGAGGCAATATCACATACAATCGAACGCAGAAGTAAATAAAATAATAATTCTTACACAGCTGAAGTAAAAAACCCACTCAAGCAATCTCCACGATATACGTTTCTGAATCTTCAAAGCGTATTGATCAATATAGATATCGACACGTGGAAAGCTCTAGAATCCAATACCAAAGACACTTGAATAATTTTACAAGCGAGAGGTTTGCATCTGATTTGCAAGAAAAAAATATCAACGAAGCGTAATAATTGAAGACCAAAACGGATTTTAGCACTCGTATTTGTTTGAATATCATCTATTCGGATTTCTATGAATTCCACGCACTCATTCGCACTTAATACCCGAGAACTCTTTAAATAAATTTTCAATTTTTTAAAAAATATCACGCCTGTCTATTTCTCTCAGAATAAATCTTCGAGTAAGTATGAGAGAGAGAGGGGAGAAATCTTTTCTCTCCCATACTTTTATGAATATTATTATATATTATTGAATATTTTTTTGGCTCCTTTTACACTCGATCTTCTTTGTTCTCTCTTCAAGTTGATTTGGACGTGGTAGAGGATGGGTTAATGAAGCATTAGGGAAGAGAGCAATTGCCTAATTGCGCCAAAATCCTATCACTTCACGCATCACGCCTCGCTACTTGATTCTAGCACCACTGGCACCGCCACTGCCACCATCGTGCCCATGGAGTTTTGCCCGCTTCTCATCTTCTCACTACTGAAGAATAAATGAGAGAAATCGATCCTTTTTTTTTTTTCCTGCTGCTTGATGGGCGCCACATCTTTTTTTTTTTTTTTTACCCTAAAAGAAAAAAAAATGTGATTTTCTTTTTTGCATGCTTCCTAAAACACTTGTCAGTATGCTTGTTCATGTAAAAATGTGATGAAGAAGAATCATGGCTGCAACGTCGAACTTCTCGCACTAATCGAATTTCTTAAGATATATAATCATCATTAGAATATTTCCCGACTATATAAGACGTCTTTTCATTTCGTTTTTCTCGTTTGAACGAGAACGTATCGGAATACAATTCTTGGTTTTATTGCAATTCAATTTGGGTATAATGACATATCGTGATAATGCGATGATTAATTACTCTGAAAACTGAATGAACTGTTGGTTTTCAGTGTGGGGTTTTTTTTTTATGTTTTAAAATTGTCATCATTATTTTGCTATCTTTCATATTTTATAAGTCAATACGTAAGAAACACTCCTCAGATACGGTCACCCCTCTATTACAGCAAAATAATAATTTCCCCTTGTATAATAAAAGTATGAATTTAAAACTCCTGATTAACGGTCAGCCCGTCTTTTACGCACGGAATTTTTTGTCCTGTCGGTGTCCGTAAAAAATAGGTTTTACTGTAATTATAAAACTGGTATCTGTGGTTCAGCTTCCAGAAAATGAGATTAATTTCCTAAATGGTGTTCAGGGTGATTCTAAATTCATAGGAAAAACTTTAAGAGGTATCCAGCCATATCTCTCGTTGGGCAATTTGTCTCTTGTAGTGTGTTTGTATTTGTATTTAATATAATACACCTATACAAACATTTTTGGCCACAGAATGTGAAGTCGAATCATAATAGCAAATACGGTAGAGGCCGTTTTCAGGGAGTACACAACAATGAATGAACGCCAAAACTTTGCCACTTGACTTATCCCATTGCCGAGATCTCTTCCAGCTTAGCTCTGAAGCAGAGTATGGAACACTTTATTTTGAGTCTCAAAAAAAAGCAAAAGAAATAAAAAAAAAGAAGTTAAACACACAAAATCTTTACAGCATATTTTCCCCGGCAGGTCCGTCATTTGGGGGGGGGGGGGTTAGGGGGTTGCCGTGGCCCCCCAGCTTTTGAAAATACACTAAATTGGTATATATACCGTATATATACATTGAGTACATGTTCTTTGCCCCCCCCCCCCTGGAGAAAGTTGAAATGACGGCCCTAATCTCCGGACAATTGGGTACTTGCGATTCCAGATTTTGTTGTAGTAACAGACGAGATGGCGTTGAGAGTTATTGGAAAAAGGTTCCTGGGTATCGCTAAGAAAAATGAATGCACATTAATGAAGGTATATTTTAGAAGCAATCGGGGGGGGGGGCATGCCATCTCGTCTGTTATCTTACACTTGTCATATTATATACAAGGATACAACAAACAAACAAAACGAAATTTTTATTGAATAATATAAAATATCCATAAGAGTGGGTCATCTCGCTTAACACCTTTTTGGTGAGCAAATGGATTTGAATGGTCTTATTAACTTGCGGGCTAGAAGCCAGCATCAGTTGGGAAAGTGCAACAGCATTTCCACAAAGGAATCATATTATCCGGTGGATTTTCTGCGATAAGTGTGATCAACCACTCGAGGGTGTAAAAGGTTGTAACGTGGTAGGCCTCTTCATGGTGCAACATGAGTAACGCCAAATTTCCCACAAGACATTATACTACTTGTCATGTTTTAATAACCTTGATGGTCCTTGCACGAACGAAAACCAAATTCCATCCAATCTGAAGGTGCCTATGCACCAATATAGAAAAACTTACTTATTTTTAAACCAAAGTTTGCTTTTTATTAGTGCGTGAACAGTTAAAGGTCGCACTGTACCAAAAAATGGCAAGACATCGTCGGATCCAGAGAAATATGTTGGGAAGATATTTATTGTACAGGCTTGATTGATTGCTCGGTAAAATACGGTACACAACAAAGGGGAGGAGTGATCGCCCCATTGCCCCCCCCCCCCATCCGCCCCGAATCCTAGCTGTGGTAAAAGGTACAATGAAGACTTGTGGTAGATTTTGCGTTACCCAGGCTACACCATGAGAAAACTTACCACATTATAACCCCCCCCCCCCCAACATCTTCGAATGATTGATAGCACATATCAAAGCAAATATGACCGGAAAATATAATATATTTGGGTCTTTCAGAATATTTTGTTCGTCAGATAATTTACTGTATTAGCTTTCGGTGCTATTGTGAATTCCCTAAAACCCTAAAAACACTCTCTACCGTGTTTGCTATCGATCCGACCACACAATCTATAACCAAAATGCTTGTTTAGAGAAGTCTTATCTCACCTCTTAAAGTTTTTCCCATGAATTTGGAATCGTCCTGTAACAGATTAAAGATGGTTGAAATTCTCTCCGATGATTTTGAACCATACGGATCATTCATCCATCGGAGATGGATCATTTAAAAACTTCAAAAAGTTTCTCGTATCTTGAAAAATTCACATCGTATAAAAAAACCTTCCTTGCGTAAATAATAGCAATGTACTTCTATCGACAAATATTCAACTAAATGTTTTTCTGTGTACCCAAAAAGCTTCTAAAGGTTTAAAGCACCTAATCAGCTAATTTTTATCTTTTAAATATATTTTTATAAATAATTTTTGATAACCTTAAATTTCAAATTCAATTGTGTATATTTTACATGTGTATTTTTTCAGAAAGAAATAAGAATTTATCACATGATGAAACAAAATTAATATAAACCAAGGAAACAATCCCCCCCCCCGCCCATAAAAGAATGAATTGAATTTTGGAATTTTCAGTTATTATAAAGACTTGACTTAAACTAAAGTTCTCTTTTTCTTCGACTTTGTAAGTTAGAAAAACTATTTCAAAAATATTAGGATTCCAAGATCTTATTCCAACAACAAAAAAATTAAATGAGTTATTTATAAATGCCACAGAAATTGTTATAAATTCAAATTTAATTAAATTTCAGTAGTCCATATAAGCGTAGCTATGCAAATGTAACTAACTCCGAATACATTTCATACCGAAGTTGTGTATGTATATATATATAGTGTATACTCAGCTGAAGACTGAATTCAAATACGCTTACGAACCTGAGAACATACACATGACAAAACATGCCCTTAGACATTCGCTTACAAAAAAAGAATGAACGGAACATGGATTTTCTTTTGAATCCCGGAACTTTAAGGGTCAACGACAACAAGGAACGTCGCCACGTCAAAAAATCTCCAGGAAAAATGTCTCTGAGCGTAACGTTTATTTATTTTTTTTTTCCATGGGCGTTTCTTTTCCATTCTAAACTATGCAACCGTTTAGAATTCCTCTGACAATTACGACACAGACTCCGCTGTTTACTTTCTTGGATCATAAAAGAGAGATATTTTTGTGTGTGGGGGAGAAAGTGCATTCAAGAAATGTTGAATTTCTTCCTACGCATTCATATTTTAGGTTTTATTTCTTCCGTTCCGGCATAGTTTTGAATTATCTGTGTGATTATGAATGTTTAGAAATTAGTTGAGAAAAATTCCTCTGGAATTAGACGCGTCTCGTTACTCGATGGAAAATACATCATGTAAAAGAAGATTTTTCAACGTTTCTTTTAGAATTATACGTTCTTTACGTGGTTCGTTGAAAAAGTATTTACTTTTATATCTTTTAACCACCATGTGATGTTTTAATGAATGTTTTTTTTGTTCTAAATATAGTTATCAGTATACTGTAGTTTATGAGTATTACGAACAAGTCTGTGTGGTATTTCAACACCTTTGAAAAATCTAAATATCGGAATTTTTATACAGTCGATGATGCTTATTAGAATCACTGATAACGTTATCATTCGGGTGGTGTTATCACTTTTGCTAAGACCTGAAACGATCAATATCATAGCATAGGGAAAAACTTAGTTTGCAGTTAACGGGACGTCGGATAATGTTACCAATTTTCTTTCTCCATCGAAAGTTTTTTTTTCTGTATATTCTGAAGCTAAGGTTTAATCGAACTAATTTTTTTTTACCTGTGAGTTGTAGTTATCAGGCTCCAAGACTGTGTAGGAAGCTAGAAGTTGTCCATTCTGTTGTTGACAGTCATTTCTTACTTAATGCCGTAATCAGTTCGTAGTGTTCGCTGGGATCCATACCGTGTGGAGCTGCTTTTGCAATGGTCTTTTTATAGTAGAAAGCAAATGTGTGAGGTGTGACGAAAAAATACGTCTCGTCCTCGTGAGGGCAGAGGGGAATTTCAATTTCCTAATCATCATTATAGCTTCACGCAGCCAGTTTTCCGTATATATTGTATCAGTTAAGTGTATATCACAAAGATGTGGTTTCTGTAGCACCAAAGAGAAGCTCTCCTGAACAAGTTCTGTGCTTTTATAAAAAGTGTGTCACATGTTTTTAGAAATTTCATGATTTGTAAAAGTATGTTTAAGTTAGAAAAAAATGAATTTTTAATCATTTTAATTTAGTACGATTGAATTTTGTATACAGTTTTTTACTGAACATTTCTATATAACTTTCTGTATTTTTATTTCGCGAATTTTTTCGCTGCTAAACCACCACTCGACTCACGTCTGAGGACTAGAAAAACATTTCTCACCATTGTCCATATTCATAAGGCAAAGAATATTAAATTTATCAAGAGTTATTCCATTATATAGGCCTATTGTAGAAAATGAAAAGCGCCCTTCAAAGTGTAAAAGAGTACAAAAATATGTCGATACATGTCGTATACATGTCGAATAATTCGTGAGAAACAGTAAAATTCCGTTATAACGACAGTTCACGGTCAGGAGGAAAATTGTCGTTGCAACACCTCTCGTTACAAGCGAATTTCAATTTTTTGCTGTGTCTTGTTATAAAATTATAGAAAAAATTGTTGCTTTTACCTGCATTAAAATTTCTTCCAGATCGTTCAGTTCTAACACTAACAAATGAACAGAACTCTAGAAATTAAATTTATTTTCGATCACACAGCAGTTTTATTTTCCTAGACATTTTTGTATATAATTTCATATTATCACAGTAATATTTGGTCGTCCAAGTCAACAATTTATTATATTATTATATTCTCACTTCCATTTCTGTATGGATTCATCACCATTTCCACGCTTATCGGAAAGTTCTTTTTAACACGATTTTTTCAGTCATTCGGAAACAATGTTCTGGTTCGCGCTAGCTTAGTCACTCGGACAAATCAAATAATATCATCAAATAATCTATTTATTAAGTGGAGAAGCCCAAAAAAATAGGAAAGCGTTAAAACAGCTAGACATTTGCTAAGGTCATTCTTTGTTCGAAGTGCCCCAGAATAATTTTACGAGGAGCATGTGCCATGATAAGTCACCGTGTTAAATTCTTGAAGAGGGGGGAAAAGAAAACAACCCCAGAGCATTTTTCGAGAATTCTTTTGACGTTATAGCGAATTGTTCCTAATTTTCAACTCGCTATAACCGAATAGTTTTTGCATCTTTAACATTAGCTACTTGACAGTTATCTGCAAATCACTCGTTATAGCGAGATTCCAGCTATAAGCAATACTTGCTACAACGGACTTTCACCGCACTTCATATTGAAATGAAGAGAAAACAACTTCTGCAATTATATATATACGGGTGGTAAATTTAAAATTGATATTACTGGATTTTTTGTTATCATTTCAGCTTATTCAGTATTCAGTGCAACACCGGGTAGGATTTATTTCCGCGTAGAGTAATAAAAAATAAATTTCTAAACAATTTCACTATGGTATACTCTATCTATCTATATAAAAAAAAACAAAAAAAAACAGGGATAACAAGGGGCGTTCCAGTTGTTTCACGTAGCACCGCCAAGGGAGTAATGTCAACGAATATAGAACACCATTCCGGACGGTCGTTTTGGCAATACTTGAAGCGAAGAAGTGGTCAAGGAGGGGAGGGGAGAAAACTCAAGCCTTGTGATAAAACGTTTAGAAAATAAGGCCGAAACTGCATTCCTCGTCAAACTGGTCTCTGCTGAGTCATACCAGCCTTGGAAATTGAACCTCCATCCAATCGTTTTAGGGCCGTAAAAGACTGAAATTTTCCCAAATGCCCTCTCCTAATCCCAGGAAATGTCCACTAAATACGTTCAGACAAATTGACGGTGAGATTTTTCCCTCACGATTTTTTTTTTCAGGCCGCTTATTTTTTCGGAAACTCTTAGATTCTATCGAATGGCAGGTAAATATTGCAACTCGGGTTTCTTATTTTTTTAAGATAGTTAATTTAGATATTTTTATTATCCATGTACACTCTTCCGCATCTGAATCAGCATTGGATATAATACAAATAATGAATAATATTTATATTTGGAAGAGGAATGTCTCATAAAAATATCGATATAATAATTACCAATTTATACAATTTTCGTATTAATTTCCATTTGTGCTACAATACTATCAATTTATGTATGATTGAAAAGTGACTGTTAACGATTTATATCAAGTTATTTCATCATCAGATGATATTTTTTTGTGATTGATATTTAAAATCTGAATTAATTTGAAAATTTTGATTTGAAGTATAAAAACGATGTTGCGTTTATTTTTTTTAAATGAAAAATTATTAAAAATGATCGATTTTGAAATTTAAGAACTCTTCAACAAATTTATATTGACACATTTTAAGTGTATAAATTTATCTTTGAAATGTGTTTTTTTTAAATTTATCTTTGAAATGTGTTTTTTTTAATTTATCTTTGAAATGTGTTTTTTTAAATTTATCTTTGAAATGTGTTTTTTTAAAATTTATCTTTGAAATGTGTTTTTTTTTAATTTATCTTTGAAATGTGTTTTTTTAAATTTATCTTTGAAATGTGTTTTTTTTTAATTTATCTTTGAAATGTGTTTTTTTTAAATTTATCTTTGAAATGTGTTTTTTTTTTAAATTCATCTATAATATATTCTCTAAAATTTATGTCTAAAATCTTCTCGTTTTAGTTTCCATGATGGAAATTAGTTAAGTAGATTTAAAGTTTACGTGGAAATTATATAATTTAAAAATCAGGTATTATTTAAGGTGATTTGAATTTAAAAACAGGAGGAAAAATCGAGAAAAAGTAAGATAAAGAGATGAGAAACAAGGTACTATAGAATATATAAAAGTTACATAATTTAGATTTTCTTTGTAATTTATAATATAAAAGTTATGTACTTTTGATTTTTTTCCTAAACTATTCCCATTCAAAATGTAGATAAATTTACTATAAAATTAAATAATTCACAGATAAACATTATCTAATGTAAAAGAATTAAAATAATTTGATAGAACAAATAATAAGTGACAATAGCAAGTTAATTCAACTTCATAATTCCAAAAAAATTAAATTTGTGGGGAAAAAAATGGAAAAACCGTAAACGATAGAAAAAGGAAATAAGTAAATACATATATCGAGTTTGCAAATTCTATTTTTTAATAAAATCAGAAAACCACATCACAAACACCTAGAAGGTTTCCCATTAATTTAATTACACGCTTTACTGGCAATTACTAAAATCCCCGCTTCTCTACAAACCTATATTCACTTAATACTTTAGACGACCCCACTCCCCTATTTCGACATTTCACATGTTATTTTTAAGGAGCTTAAATCAAATGCTTCGAATCGTGAAATAACTGGTCCCGTTATTACCTCATTTGCATATAATCTTACGGAATCACTGCCGTTTTATGTAATTGCAGTTGCTTTTTTTTATTCCTCCTTCTCCTTCTCTTGTTGAATTCATGCTTAAATAACCAATTCGCTTCCTTCTATTAGAATTATTACAATACTTATTTTATTCTTGGTGAAGGCATAGTTTTGGGAACATGTAACTGTAAAAAAAATATATTCCGCTCTGATGCTAATATCCTCTTCTTTACGTTATTGTGAAGCGAATAACAATGATTACATTAATTAGTTTTCTATTCGATGTCTTCATCTCTCGTTCACGTTATTATTTCCTTTCGATGTGAAATAACACACGTACGGGTGTATGTAAAATATTTATTCAACAACGCAGAATAAAGTTTAGTTTTCGTATTTATTTTAGTTACAATATAAGATTTATGAATGAATCGGGATGATGGGTGATGTTTTATTTAAAATCATCGGAATTTTAATTCTCTGTAATCCATTACAGGATAATTCTTCATTCATGGGACAAACCTCAAAAGATGACATTTTTATTTATTTATTTATTTATAAAACAAAGCTACAGGTTTAAACCCAATTACAGCTTGCAGTAAAAATAAAAATTTGCACAGAATAGAAAAAGCGACATGATAAAGTACACAAAAGACAAATAAAAAGTAACAAAGAATTACGCCAAATACAAAAATTCTATACAAAGATATATACAACGCAATCACAGCAAAAATCTTCTAAAGTCGGTAACAGACGAATGAAAAATATCCAGATGTTGAGGAAGCGCATTATAAAATTCGGAAAATCTGTTTATAGCACAGAAATTACCAATATTAGTATTATAAGACTCCTAAGGAAGCATTTTTGGTAATACAATGTGCGAATCGCAATAGTCAAGGTAGTAAAGAGAGATTTATAGAGATTGCACAACAGCATTTCACTGCGAGCATCATATTTTTTATGTGACGGATTTGCAGCAGTATGTGCAATCAATCATTCGAGGGTGCGTTGTATTGTAATGTGGTACGCCTTCTCACGGTGTGCAACCAACGGCAGTAAACGCAAATTCTACCACAAGTCATTATACCGTTCGACCACTGTTTGGCTCAGCAAATTGTTGATGGTTCTTTCACCAATAAAAAGGCAAACTCCAATGCAATCCGATGATGCATATGCACCCTTGCGAATAGACGATAGCACATATCGTAGCAAATCCGTTGAAAAAATACTTTTTTTTTTTTGTGCACTCTCTCTAAAAACACCCTCAATGCTTTTGCTATTGCGATTCAACCGCACATTCCATGATCAAAAGTGTTTATTTAGGTGCCTTATATCACCTTTTAAATTTTATCCCATGAATTTTGAATCATCCTGTATATATTTTAATATACATGGCAAATGCATGGTAAAAAAACATTATAATAGTTCATTTTCTTAATTTTTTTAATATTTTTGGAAGTACATCTTTTAGTGCCATTCCAGTTCAAAATAAGGCTATATAAGTGTGCAATACTTTTTTATCTATATAAAGTTATTGTTGGTGTGAGTTTTTGAGAGCTGCTGAAATTTTACGTGTTCAGAGATTTAAAGAATACCACCAAGTTAAGGAAATTGGGAATAAAATCCAAAGTAAAAACCATTTAATTTCGCGATGCATGATCTTATCTGTTTAAAGATAACGACAAAATCCAGGCAAACTGTATATTTTACCAATATATATGTAGCTAACTATTTCGGCTAATCAAAACAATCTACTCTAATTAATTAAATTGCTGTGTTGATGAATTGTTTCAATTAACGTTATGCTAACAGCACCAATTAACATACGTTTCGTGTAAAAAAAATCATCTCAATACGTTTATATGGAGGTGAACCATAAAGAGTTAATGAGAAAACTTGTGAAATATCATCATATCAGATATATAAGTTTAAAAAAATGTTTTAATAAATTGATATTGAAATACTTCGATAATTTATATTATAGTGATTATATAATTTATATTATAGTGATTGGATAATTTAGATCAGAATAATTAGATAATTTATATTATAGTGATTGGATAATTTAGATCAGAATAATTAGATAATTTATATTATAGTGATTGGATAATTTAGATCAGAATAATTAGATAATTTAGATCAGAATAATTAGATAATTTAGATCAGAATAATTAGATAATTTAGATCAGAATAATTAGATAATTTAGATCAGAATAATTAGATAATTTAGATCAGAATAATTAGATAATTTAGATCAGAATAATTAGATAATTTAGATCAGAATAATTAGATAATTTAGAACAGAATAATTAGATAGTCGGAATATTTAGATAATTTAGATGAAATAAAAATCTTTAAAAAAGGAATTTTTTAGATTCATAAAGTTAAATAAAAAAATGATAGAAAATCAGACGAAAAAAATTATACAGTCGAATCCCGTTTTAACGAATACCGTTATAGCGAAAATCTGGTTTTAACGAACACTTTTCTAATCCCCCAAATAAGTTTACATAGTAACAATGCTAGGTCTTTATAACGAAATTACGTTTTCCTCCGGTATCTTGGCGTTAGTTACAACGGGATTCGACTGTATATGTTGTAATTAAATGTACTCTTCTCTCTCTTTGGGTCCAAAAATTTAGATAAAAATGAGATATAAATCAAGTAAAATATGTAAACATTTTCGATTAAAAAACTGAATAAATATTAAGTAAGAAATTAAAATATTCTAGACAGAAAATTCAGTTTTTTTATTGTAAATTTCGATGTTTTAAAAGAAAAATTGCAAACGATTTGACGAAAAACCAAAGGAAAAAAATTGAAAAAAAAGTTTTATACAAATTATTTATCTGCACAGACACTTTAGATAAAAATGTCAGCTGATTAACAAGTTGGGCAAAAGTAATAAGCAAAAATTTAAAAAAAAACTTAGATAAAATTTTAAAAAATAAATTTCAATGTATATAAAAATGTTGGACAGTTAATTAAGAAATGTATTATAAAAAGAAATAATATAGACCTATATATATATAGTTTTAATAAAAATACCAATAAAATTTGGATTTAAAAAAGTGGAATATTCAGTAGTATGTCTAGGAGATTGCGTGCGCGTCTTCGTCGTATACTAGCAATTTTCCGGTTCGTGCTGCCATCTATAGCCAAATTAGTTAGTGAATATAATTTTGTAATAGATGTGATTTTGTGGGTCTGCCGGTGGAGACAAGGGGCTCGAATTCATCATCAACCGACTGCCATTGCACCAGTCGTCTCGTCAAAAACTTAACCTCCTAGAAATAATGTACTCAAAACCATATACTGTAAATGAAGGGCGTATCCACTTTTCCTGTGCGGGAATAAACATACGTGAGTGATGCATATACATATATCTATAATGATGAATAAAATACATCGCACGAGACAGAAAAAGCAATTATTCTTCTTCCTTTCACACACGAAAGTAAATGATATCACTCTCAACAATTATTGGATTAACTTGACGAATTCATTTCTGGTTCGGAAATGAATGATTAGAAATGAAACATAACTTCTTTCAGTGCTAAAAAAATTCCTATAATTTGAAATAATTCTATTCGCTGTTGTTAAAATTCTTCTAATTTATTTCCTTTAAAAACGATAATTTCTTTCAAATTTCTTCCGTTTAAAATTTTTTTATTAATTAACGTTAATTTTTTCCTTATTCAACGTTAATATATTGTAAAAAAAATGTTTGTTTTGTTTATATAATCTGATATGAATTGTAGTAGAGAAAACTCGGGCCGTGCTATGAATTTCTGCAAAGGTATGTATGGAAATGATTTTTTGTTGGTTTGATTTTTGTTTTGGTTCTCAAGACAAATCCAATATCTGTTAATGATCCCCCTGAAATATATACATAACATAACACAGCATGTTTGTTTGTAGTTATTAGAGGGTTTACCATAACATAATTTATTTGTCCCCAGTCAATTACGATAAAACTATACAAATGAGTGTTTACAATTAAATTATTTGAAAGAAAATACAAAGAGAGAAAAAAAATTATATTTGAATGGACACGATAGAAAGTTAATTTATATTGCGATGAAGAAAGCTGGGACAGGGAAGATAAAAAAAGTGAAATTTAAGAGAAAAACTATAAAAATAATTATATAAACATACTTTTTTCTGCCAAATTTTGGAGAGAAAAATGATTAACTGCATCGTGATCGTGGTTTGATGAGTTGCCATAACTATCGTGGACATAATTATCACGAAAAAATACACCAAATTGATGATCTTTGAATATGTCTTTTTTTATCCGACTTTGGCCAGGGATCACTACCCACTGGCCGGGTGAATATTTAATGAATAGTAATTTCGGGCTTTGACAATCCAAAAGTCGCAAGACTTTTGAAAACTTGATAATTTTTCAACTATGTACAATAAGAAGATGCAGTTTTCATAGATATGCTTAGAAACATCTACGATTTTATTTTCCATAATAAAAAAAAATTCGGAATACTTACATTTTTTTTGTTCAACATATGGCACTGCAGTTTAACTAATAAGGCTTTTCTGGCAATGATAACATGTCTACAGATCAAGATGTATCGATCTTTTGAACAGAAACGTTTCTCACAGCAATATCTTAATCTAAAAAAAAATTTGAGCAACATCCTTGTGCGGATGTTACGCAATGAACTGAATGTTTATGAAATGCATGTTAATTACTTTTTGACATTATTCAATTGCGTCATCTGTTAAAAATACTTAACTATTCCGATTTTTATTATTATGAAAAATGAAATCCTAGACGTTTTTAAGCATATCTGTGAAAACCGCATCTTTCTATTGTGTGTATTTAAAAAGTTATTGAGTTCTCAAAAGTCTTGTGACTTTTGGATCACCCTGTATATACAGTAAAATCCCCGGTGGGATTAAAAAGTATAAATAGGGTTTTCGTTGAAGCCTTTGAAGTAATTCTAATGTTTAAATAAACCGGTTTTAATTACATAAGTTCGAGATTTTGTGTGAAGGATTTTTCTCTGAAAATCACTTTATATGGACATAAAAGAGGTGTAGCCGTTGAAAGAGATTTCATTGCAGTTAACAAAACATTAAAGGCAGCTTAAAACCCATTGTGTGTGTGTGTGTGTCTCTCTCTCTCTCTCTCTCTACCTCTATCTCTCTCACGCACGCACGCACGCAAGCACGTACACACGCACACACACATAGAATTCGTCTAATACCAAATATCATCAAAAAATATCCAAAAACATTGATTGCCGAGTTTCAACAATGATTTTCAGAAAATATGCCTGATTACAACATTTATTAAACAATGATTCTTTGGCAACGTATATGTTTATTTTCTTAAAACTATATTCCTAAAACTTGGAAAAAATCTATCATATAAACTTCCTAAAACTCTTATATATTCCTTAAAACTTGGACTATCCACGGCGCTTACGTTTGTAAAAACACCATTTTCGGGGGTTACGACGCTTATACAGATGTCAATTATGTTTTTTTTATCCGAAAAAAACCAGATTTCTAGGAATTTAATATAAAAATTGTATTATATAAAATTCAAATATATCAACTAATTATATGGGAATTCAGCAGCTGAGGAATGGTTCTGAACGAGAGGAAGCATTTTCGAATGTATGTAGAATACGGGAAAACAGTGATTAAATTTTTATATACTATCGAGTTTTTTTTTATCCCACTGCGGCCCTTACGTCCATGCGATGTATAAGCAAAAGCATACGGTACTCAAAATTGCTTGAAAAACCTACATACGATTTCCATCTAATAAACAAGTTCACTCATTCCCCAAATATGAATTACATGCTCAAGAAAAAACTATTAGGCATATTTCTTTGAAATATTTTTATTACAGTTGTGCAAATATTTATACTTGCATTGCTATCAATTCTCTGTTGAAATGCCTAACAATAAAAAATGGTATTTTC
Source organism: Pholcus phalangioides (assembly GCF_987345545.1). Classification (NCBI taxonomy): domain Eukaryota; kingdom Metazoa; phylum Arthropoda; class Arachnida; order Araneae; family Pholcidae; genus Pholcus; species Pholcus phalangioides. Next base: position 34,716,618 of record NW_028301597.1, read on the forward strand.
TTCTTGTATTTACTCATTTGTTTTATTTACCCCATGCTCTCGAAAAGAGACAGATTTGTTTTGCTTATTCCCAGTAGTTGCTGCTGTTTCTTTCGGAGTCATTCCAAGAATCAGTCCTCTTCCAATCACCATTACAGACTTTCGCATGGATAGTGATTCTCCCTCTATATTCTTGTCTCCCTCCGCTACTTTTACAGCAGCTACATACCTATGCATGCTCTACTCACTGTTATGCTGCTCAAAGAAGTCAGGAATTGTTTCCTGCCATGTCTTATTTTGATTTCTTGGGAGAACTCGCGTACGTTCGATGCCTAGAGGCCATACAATAACAAAAAGAGGCAGCAGCAGCAAGCAGCAAACTCAGAAACCTTTCGATCGACGAAAGGGTTTAACTTATATAAGAGTTTCGGGAGCCGATGTTTTCCTCCTGCTCCTTTTCAGACAGCCTCAAGATTTATTTTATGGGTTCTTCTCAGACATCCTAGCAAGTTATTACACTTGCAAAATACTAGTTTCGTGCTTCCAAACGCCAAGGGAACAATAGCTTTCTGATGAAGAACAGAAGCGAAATTTTGTGTCTGTGTGTTTGTGTGGAGAGAAAAAAAAACAGAAACGTTGTACGTTCTCTTGTAGTGTATTGGAAAATATTTCGCACTTATATAACATTCGTCGAATAGGCGAGAAAAAAGCAGCTCCAGCTGAATACATAAACTTTTATGTGTATATAGAAGAGATTTATTTGCTATCTCTTGTTATATGACCTGAAGAATAGAATAAATTAGATACAAAAGGCATCCAAACACACATGCAACCAGTGATTTGAGAGAGGAATAAAAAAACGAACAATTCTCAGATTCTTACAAGTACGATGAGAAGAAATCTCCTCTAGGGGAATAGATATGTCACTGTAATGATAGTAAATGGAAATCTTTTTGCAATAAAAACGAGAAAAAAAAAATCTTCGGAGTATTTCTTGTTTACTTATACGCGAATTTTATGGAATGCAAAGGATTATACCGTGTGAATATTTTTCCGATCTTTAGTCCTTTTTTCTCTCTCAATATCAGTATTTTTTTTTCTAATTTAGTCGAATAAACTATTTAATATAATTTTTATGTTTTCTAATCGCATATCATTATAATTTCTCAAATATTAATAATCTGAGAATTAGTCTGAGTATTTTTTTGTATTTTTCTATGTTATTGATAAGCAAGATGTTCACTTAAATTTTCTGAATTTTTTTATGGTTTCTTTTGAATAACGTTATGAATGATTTGTTTTTCTGCGTATACGCAAAAACATTCTTCAAAAATGTACAATAAAAAATTATGAAAAATCATATAAAATAAGAGAGAGTATTTGATGTGTGGAAATGGAGAGTTATGTGACTATACTTTGAATACTACAATCCAATAAAAGCAAATGTTTTTGCTTGTATATTCTCTTGTGAAGCGTGATAGAAAATATTTCGTACTTATATAACGTTCGTCGAATAGGCGAGAAAAAAACAGCTCCATATGAATACATATACTATCATGTGTATGTAGAAGAGATTTATTTGCTATATCTTGTTATATGATCTGAAGAATAGAATAAATTACATACAAAAAAGCATCCAAAAGCATATGCAACCAGTGATTTGAGAGAGAAATAAAAAAAAACGAACAATTCTCAGATTGTTACAAGTACGATGAGGAGAAATCTCTAGGGAAATAGCTATGTCACTGTAATGATAGCAAATAGAAATCTTTATGTAATGAAATAAAATAAAAATCCTTGAAATATTTCTTGTTCACTTATTGTCAAACATTAGGGAGTGCAAAAGATTATACGGTGTGTATTTTCCGGTCGTTAGTCTATTTTCTCTATATCATGATCTCTTTTCCTTATTTAGTAGAATACAGCTATTTAATATAATTATTGTTTCCAAATTATACATCGTTTTCACTTCGTTTCACTTGATCAGCGTATAAACATAAATTGCCGGGGTTTTTTTATGGTGTCTCTATCATAACGTTCTAAGAGAATGATTTTTTTACGCAGATGTAAAAATTTCCTTCAAAAATCTGCAAGAAAATCAACTGTGCAAAATTTTATTAGTCAAGCTTGAATATTTAATGAGGAAATTAAATGCGTTAATTCAGCTAAACTTTCAATATAAATAACCAATAAAATCGCTGTTTTTTTTTAATTTTCTGGGAAACATAGTCAGTTTTTGAGGAAATTATTACAATCAGTTTATTAAAAATTATTAGTTAGTTTTCAGAAATTATTATAATATTTTTTTAGAAATTATCCATATTCATTTGTTTATAAAAACAAATAATCAATTATTTTGCAAATTAATCATAAATACAGATAAAAATTTAAATAATAATCAAATAATTTTTCTTTTATCGATCGTTAATTTTCTCAAGTCATTGATTGAGCAATCTGTCTACTCGATGGCGTAATACCTAAATGAATGGAGAAAAGAGAATTCAGTTTCTTCGAAGAAAAAAGTTTTTAGCATTTTCACAACCTAATTAATCAGCTGTTTTTTCCGAAAATGATAATTAATTAGTTCATTCAATAGTTCACGATTGTTTTAAGTTGGTTTCTTGATGAATTAGCTATTCCGACGGATGAAAAGAGGTTACAGACGCAAAATATAGACTTCCAATCGAATCAATACAGTCTAGTAATAATTAGCTATCTTTTAATGAGAAACTGTTCTGTTTTTTTTTCACATCTTTGTAATTGTGCGTACACAATACTGGCTACTTAACCAATATCTCTAGGAAATCTAAATATAAAATTTCCGATCTTTTTAATCACATTTGAAAAATCAGGGTGCTGCCATCTCCCGGATATCTTTAAAAACATTCGGATAATTCACGATTACATTAACCGAAAACATTTGCTTATAAAAAATAAATTTGTGTGAATATCATGATATTATTTTGAGAAAATTTAAATTATTGCAGTGGATAATGCAGTATACAAATGATACCATTCCGTGTGTATACAGTATTTTATAAAATTTTGAGTAGAAATATATATATATATATTTTGTTTATTATGTCTAATTAATTTGTAGGTTCCAATTCCTAATTTTCCTGCTGTCTATGCGTGTAACGGTAGACGCTGCCGTTTCTTTTGCATTTGCGGACGAAATTTCGAACGATGTACTGTAGGCGAGCTCAACTTTCTGCGACCCCTAAAGATCTGAACCGAAAATTATCGCAGATCAAACTCACTCATTGAAGACGCCTGAATTGCTTCGGTTCATTGAAGTGGGTCAACTGTGGGACATTTGCCGTTACGGAGAGATAGCCTAGAGTCCTGACGTAGCTGTGGAGAAACTGACGCAACTAGGATGGAGTTGGTAAAAATACTTGAGCTTTGTAAACTTGTTGAGAATAGTGTTGATGATGAGAATAATGACTTGGAGTTATTTGTACTCATGTTTTATCAAACCATGGATATATATATATGTGTGTGTGTGAAAAATATGACTTAGCTAACGATGGTATTGTTGTTAATTGTGAAATTACAAAATGTTATTTCATCTTATGTTGAATATTTGGCAGAACCCTCAAATGGGTATATTATAAAAAATTTGGTTACTAATGGTAGGAAGTTCTTTAGTAATATAAATGATTATGATTGTATCCATAAGTTGGCAAACAGATTCAAGACAACTAAAGTTGTAACGGTGGCACATACGACAAATCTGTACTTTGTGAAGCAGTCAGCCCAAAAGTACCACAGAAAAATACCCTTACTAAAGGACCTATGGTACCCAATCGAAGGATAGGTGTAATTGAGTTCAGTCAAAAACCTTCACACACAAATGCTGATATTGCTCCTGCATATTTGCAGGCCCCCCAGCACAAACTTTCACGGGTCCTCTTATGATGAATTTATGCATGAAAAAAACAAAAAAAAATTAAGAATCATCCGAGACTCCAAGGCTGGTGCCCTGTCAGCTCTACCTTTGTGGAGGTCATGCTCGTGGCTTCCCTTACCCTGTTCATAGTTCATCTGTGGCTCCAAAATAGTTAAGTACAAATATTGCATATCGATAAAAGAAGCTCTTCAAAGCATAAATAGACGCGCGCACACACACATCAATATTCTCAGCTCGTCGTGATGATCCTCACAAAAGATTGGCAACACCCCTAACGCACACTTTGAGAAACACTGCCATGCCGGCTTAAAATTAATGATAAGAAAACTAGAATAGATTTTGTAAACACCACTCCTTGTCTCCAACATTTTCAGCCTGTGATCCACTTGACAGAGAGGTTCAGAGGATTGAAGAATTCACTATCACAAAGTGGACAATACATTTACGAGAAGATAAGTAAGGGCTTTTATACTGGCGAGTTCCAAGAAAAATTGGCAACATCGGTTTGTTGTGCTGTTTGTTACCCTGTTGCTTTGTGGCGTGTTTGGAAATATCTTTCCATTTTTAGCTCTCATTCTGTTTGTATCAAAACCAGGAAGTTTGGATTAAGAAAAATATTCGCCCCTGGGCAGGACTCTCCAAAAGAAAAATTTCTCGAAAATAGAAAGATTTATGGTGAAGAGATTCGGCTTCAACGTGATTTGAATGATTTCCTACAGCGATTGGAATTTTTGAGGTCCTTACTTATCCGAAAACACCTCATTTAAGATTCTATTAAAAAAACAGGATTTTTTCTATGGATTTATAGATTGGGAGGTGGGAAGATACGGCTCTGTGGGTACGTACCCGTGGGTGTTTAGTAAAACTGAGAAGAAAATAATACAGTGTAGTTTACTTGCAAAAAAAAACCAATTTTTCAGCTTGTGAATAAGTTTTGAGTTATTGTGGATAGGTTTGGGGCATCTTGGACTGAAAAGTTAGCCGACCCCTGTTCTAGATAATCTGCAGATCTTTATATGTACTTTGTTGGGAAATGCAAAGGTGTTGAATTAGAGAAAATCTCTTTTTGTTCTCGGGCATTTCTCAGGGAACCTTTTTATACCACCAATGAGTCTGGTATTGAGTTCCATTATGCGATAAATAAGGATAAAATATTTGTGGGATGTTTTATTGTCTAAACTCTGTCTTCTACTAACAGACATGCTAAAAGTTATCAGCAATCTTCTTGAATAGATAATGTCCACACAATTCTGTAATGTGATTAGTTTAGGGATTATATTTATGCTTTAAAATTCTCTTGTTTTCTCGTCATCTTGTCTTGATACATATTGTGTTTAAAACAGGAGTAGGCCGTAGAATATGTTGTCACTCAGATTCGTAAAACTTTATTGATGAATAATTTTAATCCGATTTCTGCTCTCACGAAATGCCGAGACATGATCGAGGGACTCTAGTTGATAAGGGCATTTGGCGCGGTTGGTGATGGCAAACAGCATAAGTATCAAAAACTTTGCTTCACAGGAAATTTACTGTGAGAAGACAGACGAATCTTCTTTCCATTCTCGGTCACTTTGGTCGGAGAATAGGGCGTTAAAATACTTTGATTTCTACCAGCAATCCGGTCATTGTCGATAAAGGTTCTACGATGTGCAGTAAAAAAATAGGAGAAGTACGGGGGGTAAATATTTTAATTCAATTGTTGTCTTACTTGATTGTTAATATCTTGCTTGAGAGAACTTTGAAATGAATTATAGAACACGAATTTCTTCGATATAGCGATACTCTGAGGACCAAGAAAAATATCGTTGTATCGAGAGAAGACATTATCGTCAGTCGCCACTAAATTTATACTGTTGGTGGCATCTTTCCCGACTTGACGCCGCCGTTGGTACTACGTAAAAATGCATTTATGAGTAGTTATTCACCGCAGCAAATTCTAATTGATTAGTTGGTGAATAAAATTCTGTTGGTTGTTTCACAAAATGAGAGAAGAGTAGTTTCCCTCACAACACCTTTTTCAACAAAACAGAAAGTCGCTCCACCGTCCTTCGTTTACACTTGTGAAGAGTAGATAGTGCAAAATACAGATGTTACTAAACACCATCGAAAGAACAAATACTGATGAGGAAGTCAAAAAGTCATTTCTGATTTAGAAATGAACTCTTGAAGTGTTGGTGTATTTTATCATATTACGGGTGCTTCTGTTTTCGACCTTATATTATCAACATTGCGTTGTTATTTTCATGCAAGTGATTCTTCTGTAATTTATTATTCAGATTACAGTTTAATGTGGATAAATGTGGCATCATTTTCAATTCCGTTTCACTTCAACTTTTTTTTTTTTTTTCAAGTATGTCGTCAGATTTTGCTGTCCCCAAATGAGGACACTTGTCATCCAGTGGCATACTCCCTATTGATGTGCAGTAGACCCGATAATGCGTCCTGTCCAGTAATCCGGCGTTTTTAATCCGGTTTTTCTTCAACTATGGAACACGAAAGCATGCCACTGTGTATGTCTATACGCAGAAGTGCACGCCACTTAATGTGATCAGATCGGGTCTCAGGGTTTCTGATAACATTAACCTATTGTTTGTTATAATTAACCTATTGATAACTATATTGGAAAAAGTACTTGTTGTAAGCAGCGGTGACCCCCCACCCCCGATATGTCCCGTTTGGTTGAAGGGGATTTACGGAAACTGGGCAAGTCCGTTTTTCTTTCAAGCATAACAGATTTCAGGATATTAAATCGTGGTTTTTTTTTTCAATTGGATTTTTGCCCTTGAGACTTTGAAATGATTTTTCTTTATTTAGAAATTGCGAGGAGTCAAAATGGAACTACGTCACGTGTATTATGAACTACAATACTTTTTATAATGTATTGTACGAGATATGATAATATAGATCTCTTGTTTAAAGTCTTCCGGCAGAGGGAACAACTGAAAAAGGGGATCTTTTGTCTCACTTCACATATGCTTTTATTGTTGGGAAGCTATCACGAAAGTACCACCAAACGTACTACAGGGATCATAGAGTTTATTACGTCCCGATTAGGATATTGCGAACCTGAGTACAGAAATTTTTGTCAGTAAGGGTGTCTTCTGACATCCGACAGAATAGTCTTACACAGAGAGCAACAGGCCTACAAACAGCACAAATGTAATTCAATTATAACACATCACACACTTCCCTTCTGAAATATAGATGGCAGCACTGAAAAATCAAACACAACACTACATATGCACTCAGACTGTTAGGTACACACACAGTTACACCTCCGGCACAACTCACTAGGTAGTAAATCGTCCATAAATGGTGATAGACCTGAGTTGTGCTCGGTTTGAAAGAAAGAAAAACTAGTCTTACAGATTGATAACGATAATTTATTTACATTAGGGTTTCAACCTCAGCGTACTGCAAAATACGTAAAAATGCATAAACTTTCAAATAAAAACAAATTGATAACACATCACCTAAATACCTGCGAATTTTTTCCTATGTTATGGTATTGGTCCGTTCCGTTATTACCAAACTGTAGCAATACACCCGAATGATTATTCTAATAACCAGAGTTTACTATACTTACATGGATTTTTTCAACCAACTTCCAGTAATCTGGCACTTCCTGGTCTGAAATATGCCGGATCAGCGAGAGTATTTAAAAATCTCTTGGAATATTTGAAATTATTGTGTGATTTCAACAAAATATTTCAATACCGAAATGGAATTCAAAGCGCATCAATGCGCGTGAGCGTAAATGGGTTATACGGCTATATAAACTGTAAATCTCTGTTTAATTAGATCACGTTTGCATGAAATAACCATGGTTTGACAAAAATGATCAATGATCCTTGGATTCTATACCGGGTTTGAGTTCGCGGCCACAAAACAAACTGTTTCAAAAATTTAGGTCAACATTTTCCTTCAACATCGAGGGAAGAATTTAAAACCAAACATGCGGAAATGACAAATTGCGTTTTGTATTTCCATGGCCCATTTCCCGGTGTTTGAAATTCAACAAAAATCAATCCGAAGTGAAACCGAGTCACGATTTCTGCAAAATATTTACTAAAAGGTTGGGAAGGAAATTTAAATGTCCGACATCTTTCGTGGTGTTTATTTTTTCTCGTAATAAACGTGCAAAAGAACAAATGGTGCTGAAAGTGTGAAAAGAGTCCGTGATATGGTTATTAATGTAAATTTTTCGGCAACTCGAGCGATTCTTCATTAATGATGTGTCCATTGAAATGATTCTTCGAATAAGTTTTTAAAATGTATGTAAAGTTTCATGCCAATTATAAATTTCAACATTACATCCCGGGACAAAAAGTTTCAAAAGTGTTTATATAATATGCATATAATTGTACAGTAAGTCTTGATCAATGCTGTATTCACAAAACGTTGAACTGGATTCATGTATTTCCATATAATACGCATACATATATATATATATATATACAATACGGATTCATATATCTTTACACAACATGCCTATACTTATCGAAGAACATGCAAGATCAACATAGCTTTTTAACAATTGTAAAACTGATAACATTGATAATAGTTATAAGCTTAATTGATATTGTTTTTTGCACTAGTCAGGAATTTTCTCAAACATTGTGCTAGTCGAGAATGTTATTGAGAATGCGCGCGGTAGTCGCTTTAATAACTCGCTATTTAAAAACGCTCTCGAACTATGTGCTAGTTTTAAAATTGTTTTTCAATAATGCACAAGCCAAATATGTTTTTCAATAACGCCGTTATCAAAAATGTTCTTGGACAGTGCTTTACTTCAGTATGTTTTTGAACAATGCCCAGGGATATTGTTTTTTCCTCTACAATGCTATAGTCAAGAATGTTTCAGAACAATACAAAATGATTTTGAAAACGCACAGAGACAGTTTTTTTTAAACAATGTTCTGGTTAAGAATACTTTGAAGAGCAATGTTTCGTTAAAAAAGACAATTTGCAATAATAATATATATCGTTTCTCAATAATAGAAATAGTACTTTTTTTAACGACTGACTGGAGTCCACGTTAGTGTTTTCAGCAATACTCTAGCCAATAATGTTTTGTCAATAAGCATAAAATGTTTGTGGATATAAAGTGTGTGTGTGTGTGTGTGTGTGTGTTTTTGTCAAGAATGGTTTTTGAGGGATGATATATTCTTTAATGAGGTTAATGATAGCTTTTAAGGGTGGAATGGTAAAGAGTGATAACTGTTTTTTGCGCATTGATCCAGTCAAAAACATTTACTGAACCGTAACTCCGCTTTCCATTATTTCTGAATAGCGCTATAGTTACTGATATGAAAAATAATATTCATAATGTGATTAATGATAACTTTTGGACAAGACGTTTGAAAACATGTTTTTCTAATAAGGCTTTCCACAGATTTTCAGCAGGCGATAGTTCTAGAAAATTTTCATCGCTTTGAAACTCTTAGAAAGGGCTTTTGGAACAGATTCTTTAGCAGTGAATTGTTTATATTTTTATTTTATTTCGTAACAAAGTTTAACCATCATAGAATTTCAATTTAAGAATTATTAAACATCGTTTAACATTCAGTGTGTGTGTGTGTGTTATTTGGCCGACTATTAATTATCTGCTTTTATATGAAATTGATTTAATGTTTGTGCGTGTATGTTCTCTATACAAATATACTTAGAAGGATCTCCGCCAAATTTTGCACCAAACAGGGCACGATTTGAATGATAGGTTACTTTAAAAGTTCATCAGAACTGACCAAATGCTCGAAAAACTATCGAGCAACAATGGTTCACGGGATTCAACAATGACGAGTTGCAGACAGATATTTAACATTGTTTGTCGCTTCTTTCAAATTTTCAACGGAATGAATATAGGATGGATCATCAGTTATTAGTACACCATCAATCGACGTTTTCGACCAGAGGGGACATCATTATCGATTAGAAGGGAAAATATCTGGCTGTGGAACCGCACGGAATTTTTCTCCTACAGGGTTGGGAATAAATGGTTTAGATGGTTAATAGCTTAACCCTGGTTTTCGTAAATTTTACAACAATTGAAAGTTTAAGCTATCCGATTACCTATCTTGTGACTACTTTAAAATGGTACTGGAGAGAACTTAAATAATATTTTTGGATAGAAGTGTCCCAAAATGACGAGAGAGAGAACAATATTAAATTTTGCTCTACCTGTATTATTGTGTGTTATAAAGTCATTTCTATATACAAGTTTAAGCAAAATTGTTTGATATTCGAAAGGCGATAGCAAAAAATGAATGTAATGATTTGTTATTTTCGCAGTACATTTAGAAAGTAATGATGCAGTTTATGAACTAAAATCTAAAAGATCGTATATATGGTATGAGACATACTGAGAAACGGAATTTTCTGGATGTTATGCCGAAGCTGATGTTTGGAAAGTAAAGTGATTTGCCTCCCCGGGAATCGAACCCAGATCCCCTTGCATACATGGGCAAGTGCGCTAACCAATACTCCAGAGACACTTTTCAATTCCTTATAACACGCATTAGTAGCGTGAAGCGCTAAGTGGAGTCGTAGCAGCCTCCCTTAACTACAGCAATTTTCGCCCCGGTTGGCGTTTCGTATGAAGAGATGGTATTTTTTTCGGCCTGAAATATACTGAGAAATTTGATTTTCTGGATATTATGGCGAAATTTATATTTGGAAAGAAAAGTGATGGTATGGTAGTATATTAGTTCATGGATGTAGTATGGTATGTTCATATTTTACACTCGAAAATGTACGTGTGAATTTTTTCAAATTTCATCCTACATATCGTATATAAAACACTGTAATTAAACAAATATAAATGATAGACTTTAGATTTCAGTTCATACCCTCCACATTACATAGCAAAATATCATATTAAAATTTCGTAATGATACAATCAATAGATTCTTTTGGAAATCATGTTTCAAACTCAAGTAAAATGTCAAAAAAATATCATTCTCCGTATAAAACACGTTTAAAGTTTTTACTCACGTATTATTTGTATGTAAAAACGTACCACTAAAGTGTAAGAAACTTCGATTCTAAGCGTCATATAAACAAAAAAAAAGCCTGTTTCGGAATTAGAACAATCAGGGCTTTTATAAGAAATAAAAAATAAATATGTATATTTCCTTCAAAAATGACGTTTTCAACGTAGATACCTTGAGAACAAATACGATGTTTATAATGGAACGAATTGAAAACCTATCCATACTTAGATAAGACAACAGTATTTTTTTAATGAGCAATTTATTCTATTTTGTAGTTTGTATTAGTTTTATTTTAGGGTGTATTTGTTTTCTCCTGATAGCCGCTCTTGTGTTTTTGGTTGCCGTAATTTAGCTATATTTGACATTTTTGTATTTTATGGGCGTCTTTTTTCAGCTACCTCATTGGGTATTTTGCCCGTTGTGGAATTTGTATTTGATACTGGTATATTTGTTGCAGAAGCCCTAACAAACAAAATCCCAAAGAAAAAGGAAACTAAGAATTGAAGGTGGAAATTAAAAAGAAACGATTTTTACTTATACTCATTCATCTAGATCTCACTATTGTATGTGTGCGAGGAATCACTGACTGTTTTAGGATTTAACGTAACTTTATATCCGAAGGATGGTTTCAGTGGAGGTTACCCGGAAACTAGAGCACTCTTCCTCTCGGAGAACCGCGGAAGAACAAAAGCGAGAAAGCCGAGGAATGTCTGTATAAATGAATGGGAATCGAAAAGAAAACAGAACAGAGAGACAAACATTCAGAAATAAGTGACTTTCCATTAGAACATCCAATTGTGAGGCGGGCGTTTCGGGTTCATTTCCCGCCGACGAAGCTGCTCTTCCGTGACTCTTTCAGGAAGTCTTTGCAATGTCCGCAGGAAATGGATCAAAGCCTGCAGAGTTATAGATGGAAAAAAAGAGGAGAAATGTGTTCACAAGAGAATACGTGTACGGTGGGAAAGCAAACTCTTTTATTTTTTTTCCTTACTTGTGCTTCTTTACCAGGATTCGGAACCGAATGAGAGCAGAATCTTATCACTTTAGGTGATAAGGAAATAGTAGTCTCATTTTACAAGATAGAGGGGGATTTAACACATTCAGTTTGAAATGTTGGGGAAATCGAATGCCTTGTAGTAATTTACTGCTAATGTCACACTTGCGCAAAATTTTTAAAACTACAATGCCGATCTTCATTATAATATTTAAAAAATTGATGATGAGAAAATTTTATCACGCGAATTCATGAAAAAATATATATATATAGAATAATATACATAATGAAAAATTGAATTTTGTCGAAACTCACCAATACCAGCGCTATGTAATATGCAGTATAGTGGAAAAAAAATGTTAAACTGAAAAAAAATTAAATATGTGAATTGGAAGTTTAAAGTTTCAAAACTTTAAAATGAAAAAGATTGAAGAATTCAAAAATGAAAAAAGTCATAGCCAATATCTAGGGCTCTCATCATGGGGGGGGGGGGGGACACCCTGACATTGGCTTAACACAGAATGTTTCTGAGCATCCTTTGTCCTCCAAAGCCTAAATAGATGCTCGATCCCCGACGTTCTGCTGTAGTACGATTGAATAAAAAAATATAGAAGAATTAAATTAAATAGCCAAAAGCTATTTAGGCTTTGGAGGCCAAGGGATGCTCTCAGAAACCTTGTGTTAAGCCTATGTTAGGGTGTCGTCGTCCTCGTCGTCGTCCCCCCTCCATGATGAGAGCCCTAGATACTGGCTACGACTTTTTTCATTTTTGAATTGTTCGATTTTCTTCATTCTAAAGTTTTGAAATTTTGTATTTCCAATTCACATATTTAATTAATTTTTCAGTTTGTGTATTCAGTCACACACACACACTTTGTATTGGAATGAAGTTTTTTGAGGGATGTTTGGCAATTTTTGAAGTTCGTGATGGTTTCAGAAGATAGTTCGTTAAAAAGATTGTGCTCGAGTAAAACCCACATGATATTCTCAAAAAAAAAGCAATAAGATTATGAGAAAATTTGAGCTAGACAAGATCTTACGTCTCTCAAGGCCTACTTCACTTGATGCTTTATTACAGTTGAACCTCGTTAATGGGTCACTCTTATGGGTCGTTAATGGGAGAGAAAAAATATGATATCGTAAACGGAGTGACCCAATGAGTGGATTGACCCATGATCTCGTTATTTCTTGCCCCCCCCCCTCATTTATACACTCGTGTTCATAATACCAACTTTTTGTTATTCAAACGAGTTCAGTCTTTGAAATTTGTTAGTTTCAATTTATACCATTTACTTTGCACATGCTGTTTTGCAGTCTCTAAAAACACCCTCTACCGCCTTCCCTAGTACGATTCGACCATGCATTCTATCACGAAAATTGATTTTTGAAAAGTCTGATGTCCTTTTGTTTAGGGTTGACCCATGAATTTACAATCGCCCTATAGGCGTATCCTAAAACCTACCGCAGTAATAATAATAAATGGTCCACGCCATATCACGCCTTCATGTATGAATACATGAAGTCAGTTTTTTTTCAACAATGCTTTGGTTAAGCATACTTTCAAGCAATACTGGAAATATATTGAAAAATTACTTTATTACATTTAAAAAAGTAGACAAAAGTTGCACTAACACAAAAATACAGCTAAATATAAATAATTGCTGTTTCGCTAATTATTTCTCTTGATTTTTCCAATGCGCAAATTATTTTCCGTATTTATTTACTTTCTCCCATCACGTGAATTATTCTTTCTATTTATTTTATTTTTGCCAACACGCAAATTCACCGCCTTACGCCACACTGACATAAGGAAGACAGGGTCGTGTCTCCAGTGGTGTAAATAACATGATTTCCCCGTATGCGAGAGGGTCTGGGTTCGGGTCTCGGTGGTGACAAGACGAATTTTTTTTCCGACTTCACCTCGGCATAAAATCCATAAAATATGTTTCCTTTATATAACAAATTATTCTTATTTATTTTCATTTCACAAAACGCAAATTATTTTCTCTGTTAATTTTCTTTTCGCGGATACGCAAATTAATTTTGCTATTTATTTTCTTTCTGTCTATTCTGTCAATTATTTTCCCTATTTATTGCCTCTTTGCCCCAATACGCGAATTAGTCTTTCTATATACGTATTTTCTTTTGGCCAATACGCAAATTATTTTTCCTATTTATTTACTTTTGTTTTGGCGGTTAGAAACCATTTCTCCCATTTCCATCGGACCACAGCTGTAAAAAAAAATTATTCTAAGAAAAACTTCTGAAAATTTTGAAGATATCTTGCATGATATCTTGGAAGATATCTCTCATTCCGGAAACTAAAGCGCAAAACCATTCGAAAGATTAGCCTCGTGGCGCCATCTATCGGTTCGAAGCGGAATCGACTGTTTCTGTTTTTTTTTTTTCTGGAACCGATATTTTCTTGAAGAATTCATTCTTACAGCATTGGCAGAAGGAAGAAGAAAAGGTAAAATAACGTCCGACCCCACGATAGTAAAATTCCTGAGGAAATTGCTTTTCCTTGCCCTTAGGGCGAGACGAGTCCCTCGTGAGTCGTCAAAAGAGAGTGAATTCGGATGTTTGCAGCTGCAACTCCAAACTCTCGGCCATACATTTTCAGTGCTTCTAGAATAAGCTTTAAAAGCCTAATGAAGAGGAAAATCCAAACTTCAATGAACAAATTTTAGACTTTATGATTTATAAAAATTCTTATACACCCTTATTTAAAAGATTTATGAATCTATTACGCTGTAAAGAAATGATTATAAAGAATCAGATTGCTGTAGAGGATACAGTATAAAATAATTAAAAATGTTCAATTTAAAACAACGTTTATTAAGAATTAATTACGAATATTAAAATAAGTAAGGTTTTTGAAAAAAATGTGTGTATTTTATGATCCGGTTGAATGTATCTCATTACAGCAGGGGTCTTCAAACTACCAGACATTACGGGGCAAATCCATGGACCCTGATAGCGTCCTAGCGGGTGGGGCCGACGGGGCTCTGGGCCTGCGTCAGTCAAGGATCCCTATCTACCCCTATATCGTTAGTGCAGAATTATATTTATTCTGAAGTTCCTTTTTAAATTTAATATTATGAATTTTCATTAAATCAGGAATGCTTTTTTTTTCATTAAATATAAATCTTTATCAATTCTAGAATTTTTCATTGAACATAAATTTTTATTAAGTATAGAATTATTTTTTAATTAAATATATACTTTTATTAATTATGGAATTATGTTTCACCAATTATTATCAAAGTTTCATTATTTCTTCAGAAAATTTCATATTTATTTAGAAAATTTCATTAAATGTTGAAAATTCAATTGATTATCAATTTCTTTTATCAATTATGATTATATTCCTTTAAAGTAATTCTCAAAATATTTTTCCTTTATTATTTTTTCAATAATTCTGAAAATATTTTTCCTTTATTATTTTTTCAATAATTCTGAAAATATTTTTCATTTATTATTTTTTTCATTTATTTTGAAAATATTTTTCATTTATTATTTTTTTCATTTATTTTGAAAATATTTTTCATTTATTAATTTTTTCATTTATTTTGAAAATATTTTTCATTTATTATTTTTTCATTTATTATTTTTTCATTTATTATTTTTTCATTTATTATTTTTTCATTTATTTTGAAAATATTTTTCATTTATTATTTTTTCATTTATTTTGAAAATATTTTTCATTTATTATTTTTTCATTTATTTTGAAAATATTTTTCATTTATTATTTTTTCATTTATTTTGAAAATATTTTCCATTTATTATTTTTTCATTTATTTTGAAAATATTTTTCATTTATTATTTTTTCATTTATTTTGAAAATATTTTCCATTTATTATTTTTTCATTTATTTTGAAAATATTTTTCATTTATTATTTTTTCATTTATTTTGAAAATATTTTTCATTTATTATTTTTTCATTTATTTTGAAAATATTTTTCATTTATTATTTTTTCAATAATTCCGAAAATATTTTTCATAAATCGTGAATTTCCCTGAATAACGAAACACTTTTTTAATAATTATGAAAGCATTCCTCTTATAATTTTCTGAAATTATTCCTCTCACTAATTCTGAATTTATTTCTCAGAGTAATTCTGAAATGCTTTCTTAAAGTTATTTTGAAATCACTTCTTTCACCACAATTATGGAATACATTTATTCATTAAAGGTTTAACTTTTAGCACTTTTATAAATTCTACTATGTGGCCTTTTCATCTTCGGGCCACCGAAAAAGCTTCGAGGGCCTGAGTGTCATGCTTGCAGATCCGTGGTTTATGACACGGCAGAATAATTAAAGATTTTCACTTAAAAAAAAACATTAATTGAATAATTAAGATTTTTATAATAAATCAGCGATATTTCGTCATCCGGTTGAATATATCTCATTACAGCGGGGGGCTTCAACCTACCAGACATTACGGGCCAAAGAAATTTCCATGAAGCCCGAGAGCCAACAATGCATACCGTGGTACCGTGATTCATACAGTGGTGTGTTAACGGGTTCTGCCTAATGGGGCCGGAGGGCACCGAGTGAAACAAAAAACCCTATAGTATTTGAAAAGTAGTTATTCGGAGGTTATCTTTCATTGAATGTGTGTTTTCATCAATTCTGAAATTACTTTTTCACAAAAATAAATTTTCTGAGCATCAAATTTGAACTCCTTAATTATTGATTCTCAATGAATGTGAAATTAAATTTCTCTAGTTATTTTTTTCATCAAGTATGAATTTTCTGTGTCAAAATCGATTTCTGAAATTTTTTTGTCAAGTTTGTATTTGAAATTTTTTTTTGTCAAATTTTATTTCTGAAGTTATTGTTTGTCAAATATGAATTTTTTGAGTGCCAAATTCTGAAATTAATTTTTTATTTAATTTCTGTAAATATTTCTCATTTATTCTTGTTTTGGAAATATATTTCTCTCAATAATTCCGGAATAAAAATTCATTATTTCTGAAAAAAAAAATCTTTCAATTATTCTCAAAATATCTTTCATTAATTATGAATTTTCACGCATTGCAAAATATTTATTTCCAAAATTATTTATTTCAATAATTCCAAAATTATTTATTTCAATAATTCCAAAATTATTTATTTCAATAATTCCAAAATTATTTATTTCAATAATTCCAAAATTATTTCTTTCAGTAATTCTGAAATTATTTCTCATTAATTCTAGAATACATTTGAAGGGTAAAAGTAGTAACTATGTAAGTACCAAAGGGGAAAACGTTAGGCAATCGCAAAAAAACTATTTTTGCATCCCGAAGGGATGTTCACATTTGCAACCTCTTTACACGCTCTTTAGAACCACTTAGAGGACTACCAGGCGCTTTCACGTCGACAGCATTATAAAGCATTGCTCATTTGACACTTTAACGTGAAAATGATGTTTTTGAATTTTTTTGGCATTTTCACAGCGTTTGCTATCTTTATTATTCATTTTTTACTGACCTTTTTCTTCAGTAATTCTAAATTCCGTAACTATGCGAGTTACCTTTTCGCCGGCGAGCCACTGCAAAAATGCAAACAGCATAATAAGCCACATAAAGTATCCTGTTGATGCGTTGAAGGCCTCTGCATTAAAGAATTACACCTAGGGTGACCATATGAGCCCGTATTTACCTGTATATACCGACAGTAATGTACTGTTAATTTACCAACAAACTCAGAGGGTTGTCAGTAGACATCAAAAGGAACAAAAATTGCAATGGACCATGGTGTCGCAAACCACGTTGAGAGGGTGGAAATCGCGAAAAACGCATGGAGGCTCTGAGTCTAGAGGAGACGAAACATGTATGCAGATGATCGTTGGATGCGTTCGTGGGTCCGCTCACCATATCTGACGTAAGCAGCATCGCGAAACGCATGCGCTGGGGTTGGATCACGCGCTACGGACGACGTATATTAGCGCTATTGCGGTAGTAAGTACGTGTTGTCTTACAGTACGTAGTCAGTTGTCGGTTTCAATGAGTATCATAATGGCTGGCTACACGAACGCTGATATGCATCTGATTTACGGTCGAGCAGATGACAATGGGCGCTTAGCACAGCGGATGTACCAACAGCAATATCCGATGAGGCGTAGTCCGCACCAAATTACCTTCGCCACGATCGATCGACTACCACAGGAGACCTTCGCCCCAGTACGGCGTGATGCAGTTAGATCGCGCAATTTACGAACTCCTAAAATGGAAGAAACCGTGCTGCAACAGTTTGCCGATTTCCCGTCAATAAGTACACGAGCGGTTGCAGCTCACGTCGAAACCTGCACACGCGATTTTCACCCTCTCAACTTTGGTTTGTGACACAGTGTTCCATTGCAATTTTTATTCTTCTTGATATCTACTAACAATCCTCTGAGTCTGCCGATCCATCAACAGAACATCCTGTATATGCAAAATTTGGTGACGATAGATCTAAAATTGTAGATTTGTAAAGAGACCATACACACACACACACACACACACACACACAGAAAATCAATTTTATACTGCATATGGCTCTGACCCAAAATCATTTTTTCGATACGTCAATAATGGATGTAAGGGGACAGTTGGCCCACTCTCGATAGGAGGCTCTAGGTTAGAGAGCAATGTTGGCATGTGTAATGCTTTCAATGACTTTTTCGCGTCGGTTTTTAATGGAGATAATGATATTCGATATACGGGTGTTGCATGGGGTAATAAAGCCCTCAACGATATTCAAGTAGAAGACGTGGAGGTCCTAAATCTTCTAAGAAATGTATGTGCAAGCAAAGCACCAGGACCAGATGATATCTATGCCAGAGTCCTTAGGGAATGTGCTAATGAATTGTTGGGTCCAGTCACACAGATATACAGGAGAAGTGTTGCTGAGGGTATCGTCCCAAAGGATTGGAAGCTTGCTAATGTTGTTCTGATATTTAAGAAGGGTAGTAGAGAAGCTGTGTCTAATTATCGTCCAGTGAGTTTGACGAGCTCCCTCTCGAAAATTTTGGAAATTATCATCAAAAGGCAGTTTGTGAAGTGGACAGAGAATAATGTATTGTCGAATAATCAGCATGGGTTCAGGAAGGGGAAGTCATGTGTAACTAACCTCCTTTGCTTCTATGATCACGTGACTAAGGCTTTGGGTAAGAGCAAAAATGTAGATGTTGTTTACCTTGATTTCCAGAAGGCATTCGATCGGGTCCAACATGGTAAACTCTTAAAGCGTTTACACGAGATTGGAATTGGGGGCAACTTGTTGAATTGGATAGAATCGTCGTTAAGAGATAGGTCGCAGCGAGTTATGGTGAAAGGGGAATTCTCTTTTTGGACAGACGTCACAAGTGGAGTTCCTCAAGGAAGTGTCCTTGGCCCCATACTTTTTTCACTTTTTATCGATAAACTCGATCAGGGTATCGATGGGATTACTAGCAAATTCGCAGATGATGTGAAGTTAATGGGAGTAATCGGGAATCAAAGAGATAGGGAGTCGCTCCAGACCAGTCTAAACAGGATTGCATCATGGGCAAATGAATGGAGCATGACGTTTAGCGTTGATAAGTGCATGGTCGCTCATTTTGGTTCGAACAACCCACGGTTCTCTTACGAGTTGAATGGTGTCACTATTTCGGATGCAACTAGGGTCACCGATTTGGGAATTCTCATTGACGAGCGGCTTAGGTTTTCTGAACATTGTTCAGCGGTGGTCAAAAAATCGAATAGAATGCTTGGTCTCATTTTCAGAAAAGTCTCTTCGCGTTCTCCTAAAGTCATTCTTCCGCTTTTTCGAGGATTAGTTCGTCCTGGACTGGAGTATACTGTAAGGTTTTGGAGACCATACCTACAGAGGGACATAGACTTGGTTGAAGGGGTGCAGAGAAGAGCTACGCGTGTCCTTATTGGCACACAGGGCTTGAGTTATGAAGAGAGACTTCATTTTTTGAATATATTTACATTGGATGAACGCAGGTGTCGAGGAGATATGATCGAAGTGTTCAAAATTTTCAATGGGATGGATAGGATGGACCATGAACTTTTAGTACACCGCCAATCGACTGCTTTTACAAGGGGACACCAGTATCGATTGGTGAGGGACAATGCAAGGTTATGGTGTCGCAGGGAATTTTTCTCCAATAGGGTTGTTAATAAATGGAATAGCTTACCCCCGGAGGTAGTAAATTGTAACACAATTGACAGGTTTAAAAAGAAATACGATAAACATGTTGGGGTAAATCGAGAAGCTATCCATTCTTAGAATAAGACAACCATAAGTATTCTTTATGGGCATTGTATAATATTTTATCATGTGTATATATTGTTTATAATTTTTGTTAATTGTATTTTTAATTGGGTTGCTGTATTTTTGAAATATATGACATGCATATTTTTATGGGCATCTTTTTCTCAGCCACCTCGTTGGGCATTTTGCCTGTTGTGGCGTTGTATTTGTATTTGTATA
Organism: Pholcus phalangioides; assembly: GCF_987345545.1. Lineage (NCBI taxonomy): Eukaryota > Metazoa > Arthropoda > Arachnida > Araneae > Pholcidae > Pholcus > Pholcus phalangioides. Next base: position 34,736,948 of record NW_028301597.1, read on the forward strand.
TATGGATTTTGACACATTGCAACTTATTAATATAAGGGCCTGTATTCGTAGGCCATATGTTAAAGGAATGTGTTAGTAATAAGATTATCTTTATGCCGATTCTTTGGTTAAGATCGCGTTTTGGAGAAACGCGTGTGGGTTTTTGATGCAGAGTTTCAATTTGAAAGAAAGTGTCATTGTAATAACTTTTGTGTATCTATATACTTTCCACGTAGAGGCCGGCATATATATCTTGAAGGTGTGAAACCACTGAATACAACCGTCAATCAATCTTTACCATGGGACAACCTGAACCAAAACCTCTCAAGACACGTTATTGAAATTCAATATTTTGGCTTCGGTGCCCACCAGTTAGCCCAATAAAAGAATTGACAAGCCCACACGATATAAGAGGCCGAAAGCTCATGATCCGCTCATACTACACGGCGAAAAGGGGGAAAAGTGGCTAAAATCCCACTAGCTGCACAATAAAAGAGGCCGAGAGCTCATAGCTAGCCGAAAATTATTTTCTTATTACTATTTTTATTATTATTATTATTTCCTCTCTCTTTTTTTATTACTTCTTCTCTTCCTGTTCCCCCCCCCTTTCCTAGCCGGACTGTCAGCTGCAGTTTTTTCGGCACTACCACTCACTCCGGGTATAGAGCTTTTACCGGCGGTAAAAGCTCTATACCTGCAACTGAGCCTGGTCAACTCGGTTATTTAGTTTAGTTTCTATGATATACTGATTGATATGTGTCCCCTTCAAAACGCATATAACCCTAAATCAAAATGTCCAGAATTCTCTCGGACAATGCTCTGAAATTCTGTCATCAAATGCCATAGCTCAGCGTGAGAAACTAAGTTTTGATGAACGAATAAAACATTTGTACATTTTTACCATATGCTGCACGCTAGCGTGGAGCTTTCGATAGAACGTTGAATTTACAAAGTATGGTTGTTTTGTTAGATCATTTCATTAGGCTCAAAAAAGATACTTTCACTTAAAAAATCGGACATGGCCCAGACTCTGTCACCATTAGACTGTCGAGCCTCGACATTCTTATTCCTTAATTTTATTCTACTTCTCATGATGGCTCGATACCGAGCACGGTCTGGTCGCTGAAAGAATTTCAGTACATTCTACACTGAAGCACGAGATTGTCACGTGCACGGATGCCCCCTTCGAAAGGTTCGAAGAGCCCTATGTGTGAGAATACGCAGTCGATTTCCAGCTCTCAATCCAGATGCACACGCAAGCAGTCTGCAGCTCCCGATGTAATGTAAATAACAATTGAACATATGCTTTAATCACATAATTAAATGGCATGTGTCTCTCAAATATGTCTCTTCAAAACGGAGTAAGATGCTTCACCGTCCAATACCATATCAGGGATATTAAGTCATTTTCCTCCCATCGGGGGAGGTGCCCGCAAGGGGGGGGAGGGAATATGGTACTTGTATTCCAAAATGATACGAATACAGATATGACGAAGTGATACAGTAAAATTCAATTCAAAAAATATATCCATAGAGTCCTAAAAAGGTATGGGTGGCAAATTCCTTACAATTACTGAGTTCGAACGTTGATTCGACCTCAATAATCGCATAATTCAGTGTTTCTTATCTTTTTTCACCCATTGCTCGCTCCGTACGTACCATATTTTGTTCTCGTGTTCAATTCTGATTATTATCCATATTTTTCTTCTTTCTGACCCTAGGCTCCCACCAATATCCAGGAGCGAGACACTTTCTACTAATTGAATTAATTTCTTGAGTATATTTATAGAGTGAACTCTCGAAACTTTTTGAAATAATGTCTGTATAAGGTTAAATATAAGCCTCCAGGGCAGAGTGCTGCTCTGTGACCCTTGCACGTAGCTGTAAGTAAGTCGCCTAGAAAGGGGGAAGTGAGCACATCGTCCTCCGTCTCTGAACAGAAAACTGGTATTGCCGCTCAGGGGGATGTCTAATCCTTAAGCCAACTCAAGATAGAATTGTATTTGCTATAACGATAATGTTGACGTCACGCGTCGCTCAAAGATGGCGGATGACAGCCTGGAATTTCAAGGGAGCAACTAGCCGGAGAAATAGCAGCTCACATATTTGCATGCTTTGAAATTCATAGAACCGGAGCCATACTGAATAGGCCCATGCATAGAGATGGCACTGGTTCTATGGAAAATCCCTCTGGGATCTGAAAACAATCAATGTTTTCCCCATTAAATTTTGCCTTTTAGCTTTTTCCACTCTACTGAGGGTACTTTAAAATGCCACTAACTTTTAACCCTATAATACCTCTTACGTATATTATGGGGTGTTAGAATTTTGGAGAATGAAGGCTGTGTAACCACCAGATGGAGAGAGAGAGTGTGAGATATACCTAGTCTTTTAAATACGTTCATTAATAAAATTGAGTCAGATGTTTCGTCCTTGTAAAAGTGTTTACTGCATTACACTTTTGTGTGATGCAGTAAAACACTTCTTTTACAAAATGTTCCCCTTAAGAACATATAAAACAAATTATGGCTTCTTTGTGGGAAATAAAGAATAAATATTCACATTATTATGTGTTATTCAACACATTTGAAAAAAATTGGTGGTTTTTTATTTTTATTGTAAGCGTATGGTGGTGACGAAACTTTCAAGTACAGTATCTGGTTAATTAATGCGTTTTGCACTGAATAATTTTTAGAAAAAAAATGTCTAGTGTTTAAAGGCATTTTTTAATTATAACTGAAATCCCTCACAAATCATGGTAATGATTTAATCATGAACTTGCCCCGGCAGGGAATCGAACTCACGTCCTTTCACTTTCCGGCGTTCACCCGGAAAGTGAAAGGACGTGGGTTCGATTTCCCACAGGGGCACAAAGTTGAATTTTCTCTGTTTCTAAAATATATCTTCGCAACAGTGAATACTAGAACTTACTGGTCCGCAGACATCACGAGTGGTCCACTAAACGAATAATCTCTTCTGAATAATAATAATAATAATTCATTTTCCTAAATATATCATCATTTAGAAGAGTGATATACCACCAAGGGGTTCAAAAAGTCATAGAGGAATATTGAACTGCAGTCGAACCTTATGAAGCCACCACTGTTGATTCCGTGGCTTTATCGATAAACTACTTATAGTATATATGGAGGTTTGAAGAGACATTCCTTTTTAAATTACATTTTCAGAAAACATTTTGCCAAGACTCGAACAGCAACATTGATTACGAAATAATTAGAACAAAATATCTTCACATAAATGCACTTGTTTTTTTAGCACATTCAGCAAAAAATAAGGCATTTTCAGGTGTCAAACTGACTCACGAGGTTTTCTGCTACTGGTCACACGGACCACCACAATTTTTTTCTCGGTGGTCCAGTTGTTTGATCACTGGTCTCGGACAAGCGGACCACCAATGATTTCGATCGCTGCTCGTATACTCATGTACGCACTCACACATATATACACACAGTATACAGGGTTATTCAGAAAAGATGGGATAAACTTCAAGAGGTGATAGTACATACCGATACAAACAATTATCATCAAAGAATGCATGATCTAACATGAAACGAAAACACGCTAGTGCATTTCGAAATGGCCACTCCACAAACGTTATAACGACATTGCTATCGAAATTTATCGGGAGAGAAAGAACACCATGCATGCAAATCTAACCTGGGAAGGAGGAAACCGTATACAAATCTGCGTAACAGTGAATAAAAGACGCGGACGCCAGCCCTAGAGTTTATTTCAACATGCAACAGTGCTAACAGTTGTAACGTATGGAATAATGGCGCACTTTAGTAATGCTAAAAAAGCAGACATGTCTTTTATTCACTGTGAAGCAGATTTGCATACAGTTTCTTCTTCTTCCCCAGGTTACATTTGCATGCATGGTGTTCTTTTTCTCCCGATAAATTTCAATAGTAATGCCGTTTTAACGTTTACAAAGAGGCCGTTTCGAAACGCTCTAGCGCGTTTACGTATCATGTTAGACCATGCATTCTTTGATGGTAATTGTTTATATTGGTGTGTACTCTCACCTCTTAAAGTTTTCCCCCATCTTTTCTGAATCACCCTGTATATATACATGAGGTTAGTGTGTCGGTAACAAATGCGATGTTTTAATTTCTTCTAAAACATGGGTAGACTATTCATGAGTGTTAAGGGTTGTGGTAGGCTATTGCAACTTCTGAGTCCAAGAGTAATTTACATTATAGTAGAAAATGTTAGTTCTTGCGTGGGCTGGTATCCTTCAATCACTTCAAACACAAACCACAATGAAATAATCATTGTGGAGGAAAACCTCTATGAATAAATATTCACCGAAATAACTAAAATACTATCATCACCGAAAACGACACCAATTAAAAATAATCATAATAAGATAAAAATTCATTAAAGTATTTACCGAGGGATAATTTCGCCAATTACTCGTTAAACCAACTCTAACCCTATAATAAAAAAAAGAGAAGGCAATAAACTCCCCCATTTGTTCAAGACATCAAGCAAATAAATATACTTAGCGTCTGATCCCGTGGATCTGTAAATAGTTTTACAAATAAATGCCAAAATAAAAGAAACAAGTGAAACAAATTCGGGGAGAGAAAACAAAAAAAAAAAGGATACCAACGAAACAAACAGAAACGAAAAAAAAATTATGAATTGCTTTCCGAAAACACTACAAAGTACCTTAAGTGCACTCGCATCTCGCCCACCCTCTAACTGCTGTTTTAACTAGATTTAAACCACTAGAACTAAAGTTACACTTGAAACGAGTACCGAAAGTATATATATATATAAATAAATAAAATAAAATTTGTGCCCGAAAGGTTTCCAACTTGATAAAACGAACTTTAATCTAGTTTATCCCAGCTCTTCAAGATAGAAAAAAAAAAGTACTTTTCTACGAGCTTTTCTATTCTTAAACCAATCACGTTTGAGAGACGGAGGTACACACACACACACACATACATACACGAGTATAGCTGGTGGTTTTTCTTAAGAGATGGTACTCTTATTCTCTTATTTTCTCTCCTTTCCTCGTACCCAAACGTATACTTGAGAGGGTAGTTACATCCCCCTAACGTAACAGTACTCAGTACTACAACTAGTAGTAATAGTGGAGTATGCTCTTCGTCAGTCAGGTGAGATAGTCGAATATAAAGGTTAATAAGAAGTACGAAAATAAAAAGTATAGGTATAAGAAAAAATATATATATATTTCCAAGAAAAAAGAGCCGCAGGTGCGAGAAAGGTTGCAAAGAGGAAAAGGGAGTTTATCAAAGTGACAGGAAGGTTCTTGGATTCATGGACTTTTATATATTTCTTTGGAGTTTTGTGTGTGTGTGGTCGGCTATAGTGCTACGTTCAACCGATTTCGTGCTCGTTGCTGTTGGAGTATATTCGGTATTTTATTTTTTTCCTGGTTTTCTCCCTCTTTTTTTACTCCTACCCTATACGAAATGTTTCGTTTCGCATAAAAGAAACCGCAGCTGGTGTCTGTTTCCTTTCTCTAATTTCAATTTGGATAGTCCGATATTAGATTCCGTCTTGCCTTCATCTCTCATCCTCTCTCTTATACTGTACTTGGCGTTGCTCCACCGTCTCAACAGTGTTCCTTGTAGGAATGGAGGAGAGAAGAAATATGTGTGCGGTATCATTCCTCTCGACCCTCCGCGGTACAAGTCGATACAAATATGAAAATGAGTTCGGTGTGTTGTAACCTCTGGAATAAAATATATATGTATAAAAAAAAAAAGAAGAATTTCGCATATTTTATCAGGCTATAAATTTTATTGGACTCTTTTCTTGCTTTTTTCCCTCTTTCTGCCAATTTTTATTGTATGTGTGTGTGTGTTCTTTTTTTCTTGGAAGTAGTCTAGATTTTTTTTTTTTTTTTTTGAGAGGGGGAATAAATGCGAAATTGGAATACTTCTTGTTCTTTGAAGTATGTGGAATTTTTGATTGATCATATATATCGTAATAAAATGATAAAACTCTATGTCTCTTAGACGTATTTTCTTTTTTTTAAACAATAAAATGAAATATATCGATATAATATATATACGTTTCGGTTCTATTTTTTTTTAATTCTGTTTTTTTTTCCGTTTTTTGGGTTTAATATATTATTTTATTTTTGATTTGAATTTTTGGTTTGAATCTTAAATTGCTTGAAATAAAACTCCAGACCAATAAATTATTCACAAATCATTCTATTAAGGTTTTTCTCTTTCCTTATTTGTCTTAAATTTATACCAAAACTATGTGTTTAGTATTTTTATTATAAAACCAAACATTCAATGTTCCATAATAAAACTGTATTTTCATTAGTTTCATATTAAAACTAGATTTTCGATATTTTTGTATTAAATTGAATTTTTGGTATTTTTCTGCCCGTTAATAAAAATTGTTTTTAATAGTTCTATATTATAAATAAATATCCAATTACCCATAGGTAGTTATCAGGTCTTGAGTTTTATTATTAACATAACTAAATTTCTGAAAGTTTAATATCTTAACTGAATTTTAATACATGTACAATTTTATTAATGCTTAATTCCTTTTATCAAAACTGAACATTTCTAAAAAAACTAAAATTTTTATTAAAAGCAAAGCCAATTTCTAATGATAAATAGTAAATCTACACTACTTAACTTCACTAATCAATTTGTATCAAAACTAGATTTTTTTTAATAATTTAACAACGAAACTGCATTTCTATTAATGTATCCATCGCTTCATCAAATTTTTATATTTTTATGTACAATTGAATTATTCAGATATATTTTCGCTGAAAATGTTAAATTTGTTCATAAAATATTTTATCATTAATATAAAAATTCATTTCATTCAATTACAAAAATAAATTTTAAACAATTAATTTTTGTTATAAAGACCAAAACTATGTTCATAACAATTTACAAAATTTTCCATATCATTTTATATGAGAAATCAGAAATTTTGTTTCCTTGATGGCCATAAAATAATGAAAAATAAATTGTAATCACATTAATTATTTTCAAAATTTTGCCAATAAAAACAAAGTTATCAATTATATTATTAAATATCAAATCAATTAATAAATAACATTAATTAGTTAAATGATACACGCACAGTAATAATCAAATAATTTCCTTAGAAATAAAAATAAAGAAATAAATAGTAACCGAGAGAGAAAGGGAGAAATCAACCGTATTTTATAGTTTTCAAAAAGAAAACGAAACTATCACGTGATGAGATATTTTTGTCATCTTTTGATTTCACATCCACTCGATAGATGGCACTGCCTGATACGACTTCGGATTTCTCCATCGAGAGATCAAACTCGCAGGAATAACTCCATTATTTTATAAAAATTTTTAATCGCATTCAATAACTTGATCGGTCTAATATTGTCTTGAAGCATTTAGTTTTATTTGATTGAAAATAAGTAAGTGCGTAGAATTTAGTAATTAAAATTATTCAATTCTAACAATAATCCTTTTTGATCATTGTAATTTAGGGAATTTCGCAATTTACTGCATTTTGTTAAAATAGATGTTTGCATTGATAAATATATAATGTTTAATAGTTTTGTTGTTATTAAATTAACGAAAACCATCACCAATAAAATTGTTGAATCTATCCAATACTGATTTTTGCTGACTTTTTTCTATGGCATCTATAAAATTGTAGAAATGGAGTAAACCCAAAATGTGAAGGAATGAAAGAAAAACACGCTGTTGTTATTATTATTTTTCATTTGTCCCATCCAAATGTAATTCATTTCTATCTATAAAATTGTCACTGAAATAAGAAAACAACATACGCATTGTTGCTTATTTTCTTATCGGTGTTAAAAAGCAAAGTATTTCTAGAAAAAAATTCTAATAATATCCGAAATTGTCACAATAAAACACATCGCGCTAATGCCTCGCACCGGAGAAATATTTTCTAATAAAGTCCCAAACTGGTCAACTTAATTCTCGCTGGTGTCAAATTCAATACTTTTAAAAAAAAAATTTCAGAAAAAATGGTCATAAATGCATAAATACACTCAAACATATTAGTTGTTTAAAAAATTACATTAATGTAAAACTAGTATTTTTTTCTTTCCCTTTAGTAATATAAGGAGTGGACGAGAAGTCCTGGACGCACATTTTAAAAATTAATAACAAATAAATTGACATTGACACATAAAAAGCTGTGGTTCACACTAAAACACGTATGGTCATTAGTTGTGTTTTTTTAAATGAATTTAAAAAATAATCATTCAGAGTTGGTGCTGTGAACTAAAAAAATCGACATCACCATGAAATGCAACCCAAACAGTGCGTAATTAATGTTAGTTGCGTTACATAAAACTACAAAATTTCAATGTGAGCAATCTTTCTCCTGTTTAGACGTAACCCGAGATAGAACAGGCGCTCATAATGAAATGTGCATATTAGAAAAAATACGCAATATGTCATAAATATTAATATATTATGCACGGTTTGCGTTGCATGTGTTGTGTTTGTGTTGCACGGTAATGTGTTATGTGTCCCGTTTTTTTTTTGTTTTTTTTTAAGGCGTCACTTTTTTATGTCAATTGGTTTATTTGTAATTAGTTTTTAAAACATTTGCAGGACTTTCCATCTACCCTGTATTATGAATATGTAGGTTTTCATATAGAAAATACATAAAATTTTTAGTCTTTTAGGTCGATTTTTCTAAAAAATAATTATAATGGTCGAAATTCCACTTTGAAGTATTCGTATATAGGGTGGGCAAAAAGTCCGTAGAAACTTTAAAAATTCATAAAATTATGAATTGGAAAAGTATGGAAAAATAACCGAAATAAAAAACGGTTTGCAGGGTTAGCATCGCTAGGTGACGGAAATTTTTTTGACAAGAAAAAAAAAATCATAGCCAATAGGGGGCGCTGACGTACACATGTCAAAGAAAAGATACGCAAATAACGACCAGAATACCTCAAAATCGCTTATTACAGCCATGGAGGAATGAATAACAGGAGGTGACATCAGGCACGAAAATTGAAGCCGTTGTGGCAACCCTATGGGCTGACAAGTAAGCCCAAACAAACCGCTCTTTTCCCTATACTTAGCATGTGTTTTGCCGGATCGAATTCTCTTAAAATATTAATATCTAAATAAATTTAAGCACCATGACCATTTAATGCGTCTTCAGGTAATCTACATGATCTAATAAAGGGGAAAAATAAAATCTTATCCTTATGTAAGTGGTTTTTATATTTTTAATTTATTTTTGAAAAAGGGGAAGATCACTTTTCACTCTTGACTCGTCATAAGTTTTTAGTTCAGTGCTTCAATTTATTTGAAAAATTCGATGTATGACATTAATGTCTATGGGAATATGATTAATTAAAATAATATAAAGCTGCAATAAAATGCAATTTCATAATTTTTTTCTTTTAACTGTTTATTTTGCCTTTTTGTTTCGTTCATCATTATGATAGATCCGGGACATTTCGAAAGTGTTTGAGGCCCGTGGGCGCTCGTCTTAAGCTTTACATGAAGAATTTTGATTTCTGAATCAATCCTGAGGTGCTCGAGCACCTTCTGACAGGGCCGTAGCTAGGATTTTTGGCACCCGGGGCAAAGAACATTTTGCCGCCCCCGTGCCTCAAACATGGGCGGAGATACGGGGGGGGGGCAAAGGTGGAGTCGACTGATCTAATGTATATATGAGCTGACATCATCATCATCGTGCCCCCCCCAGCAATAATGACCTTGGCCCCCCCCCAGACTTCCAAGTCAATCTCCGCCTATGGCCTCAAAGTACTGGAAGTGCTCGAGCGTCCTCCGCCACTGTGTATTTATGGTTTTGCTGCCTGTAGGCTGTACAAATTTCGCCACCCTTCTTCCGTTCCACTCTCATATTCTTGAATACGTATTACTGGAAATATATGCCACCCATCCGAACTTTCCGCTATGTAGATGTATTGAGAAAAAAATATTAAAAAATAAAAAACTTTTTTTTACGAGCCGCGATAAGTCATCTCTCTGGCCTATAGTGTTTATAAAAATAATCTGGGCTTTTTTTTTCCCTCTTCATTTTGTACCAATTACTTTGCTTTTAAAGTGGTACGTGTACGAAAATTTGACAAAAAAGTTTCGAATTGAATTCTAAATTGAAATCTAAAATTGTGTCTGTGTTCGTCGAGTTTTTGCCTGGAATGGAGAAATATTTCTACAATATTTTAATATAAACAGCTGAAAAGCGTTATATATGCTGATGTTTTGCATATATAATATGTTTTTCGCAAAAAAAGGCAGATTTTTTTTCAAACACCGCTTGTTCAAGTGTCTTTAAACATTGTATTTCTCTCAGCACTGAGGTATTACATGTTTTGGCATAATATTTTTAAAATTAAAATGCCAAGAAGAAATTTTGTGGCACAAGATATGGGTAAATTTTGGTTATTTTTGCAAAAGGTTCCATGTTGTAGAAGTTGATATTCGAAAACAAATAACAACTAAAATTGTAAAAGCTCTCGTTCAATTGTATAAATATATCCAAAGAATTTGAGGGAAAAAAATCGAATTGCTAAAGTGAATAGTAAATTTTTAAATGATTTTTAAAAACGGGGATGTTTCTCATAGGAAAGCATGGGAAGCCACGGTTTGTTTGGGCTTACTTGGTCCCTTTAATAGAGCGATCACTGGCTTCATCTGGCAACCCAGATTCCCCATGCTTTCTCAACGGAGGCGCTGGTCGCGTCACCTCCTGTTATTCATTCCTCCATGTATTACAGCAGTATGTGTTCCACGTGACCACCACAGGGAAAAACACATTGCAGTCGAGTCACAAATCCAGCAACGGCAGAGTGCAGCAGGTCCACATACACGGTTTACAACGGTGAACTGGCTGTGGATTAGAAGCGCAAGTTTTTATAACCGTCTCGTTTGCATACTTCCACCGAAGTTTCTCGTACCAGCGCAACCTATCGGCTGTTTTTCGAGTTATTTTTCCCAGTCAAAAAAAATTTCGTGGCCTACCGACGCTAACCCTGCAAATCGTTTTTTATTTCCGTTATTTTCGGGTTTTTATTCATGTTTAAAGTTTCAAAGGACTTTTCGCCCGACCTATATATGAAAAATACAACATTTCTACATTACTTTACTATCAATATTTTCATCCCAAATTTATCGGAAAAATATCAAAATTCTCTTCCAAACTCGAGCATTATTTTCTCTTCTCCTATATGTATTTTCGATCGAGAGAAAAATAACCGAAAAATAAGAAATGACCTTGTTTTATTCCCGACCTATATAACAAGAGAAGGAAACCTTTATAAGATATTTTTTGTCCCCTCCTGGTATATACATATAACTGGTGTTTGTTGTTGTTTCTTTGCGCTATACCCTTATTTATATGCGGAAAAAAAAGGAACTAGACAAATTCCTTTCCATTTTGTTTTTTTTCTCCACCCAGAACCGTATTTTCTATTCCTCGTTCCCATTCCGATTCTGAAATTCCCGGGTTATGCAATAAAGCGTCCACTAGAAAAACCAAGGCTATAAAAGAGCTTGACGCCGTCTTGGCTAGATATCTGTATATATATATGTAGAGGCCTACTATTTGAACATACAGAATATATACACTCAGACACACTGAGGAATAGACTGCACCGGAAGAGAATTTTTCCGTCGATAGGAACGGAATTTGTCCGCAGAGATTCAATAGATACGGGTCATTGTCCTATAGATATCCTGCATAAAATTTAATAAAGCAATTTTATAAAATTCCCAATGGATTTCACTAACAAGACAAGTTGGAATTTATTCGGAAAAAAAAATGCTTATTCTAGATTTGTCGCTTTATAAATATAAATTTATGGATTTTGTAAATTCACTTTATTAAGGAAATATTTTATTTCAAGGAATGTCATTGTTATATAGTGATATAAATTTTATCAGATTAAACTTTAAACTTACAGTATAGGTTGATGCCAATGGTATATAAGGCTCTACGAATGTGAAAAATTATCATAACACAGTTGACGCTCGTTATAAAGACTATCTATTATTACGACTGTTACATCATAAAGACCAGATCCTAAATTTTTCTCCAATTCATCCCATGTTGTTTTTAATTCAATATAGTGACCTATACGGATAATTTTTAATCCAATACAACGTCCGACGAGATCCAACAAAACAGGAATTTTGTTCACAAAGAAATGAACAAAATTCTCGTTTTGTTGTTTGCGAAAATTGTGTATGACATTGACCCTTTATATCAGAGGTTCTTGACCTATGATTGTCTAGACATCTATGGTCAAGCCCAACTATCTAACTATCTGATTAGCTATCTAACTGCAGCCCAAACTTGGGTCACAGGGGCTTCCAAAATCTTCGTTGAAATCACTCACAGGGGCTCTTGAGCTATGCGTCTCAACACAAACTTGATTCGCAGAGGATTTTAAGATTGGTGGTACAAATCCCCCTACAACCGAAAATTCTTGAGCTTAGGGACACGACCCAATCTTTAGTCGAAGTGGCTTCTGGTATGAGTCATACAAGAACAATCACAGTTAGGGATTCTTGAACGATGTTCCACGAAGCAAACTTGATTCGCAGGAGCTTCCTAGATAAGTCTTACGAATTCATTTACAGTCTGTTATAAATACTCTTATTACGTCACTGGTTTCACTAATTTTGAGAAGCAAACAGTTCCATGGGTCGTGGCTAGAAAAACTTTGACAGCCCTTGTTTTATATTGTACAATTCGGTTGTAGGTTCGAGCGTATAATTAATTATTACAGTTTGATTATTATTTTCGAAACAAGCATTTCCACTGCTACTACTTACATTACAAAATGAAAATAACTTAATTTCTTATTCTGTCCATTTTAAGAAGATTTTTTGAACGTTCGATATATATAACGATCTCCTAATACATTGAACACTGAAGGTCCAGACACATCCCCCCTTCATATATGTTAGAGATATCAAAATGCTCCCGAAGGATGGATGTGTCCTGAAATTCTATTAAATAACAAGTAACGTAGAGCCGCTCCCGACAAAGAAAACATAAGTCAAGTGATTAGTGGCTTCCACAATCATCCATATGGCAATATCATGTACTTCAAAACATAAATATATAGATTTAGAGCGATCTGGCCCAATAACAATGATTTATCTAGAAGTCTCAAATAGAACACTCACACTCGTCGATCATCTCTCGGGGCTGGGAGCGTCTTCGAAGTTCGGTGAGCGTTCTGTGTTCAACGGATCACATTCCACTCGTGGTTACCTAGTCAGTCCAGGTTCTTGCACCGCAGCTTAAGTTGTTGCGGAGACTGAACGCCCATCCGCCATGGTGTTCGTCCTCGTTTAGATGAAGTGTCTTCATTCCTCCATTCATGTCACAAAAAGACGCATATACAATGCGTAAATCGGCTACTTTAGCAGTGGAAAATCTGGAATCGCAGTGGCATAATCGAGTATCACGGTGGCCAGTGAAAATAAAAACTGTAGGATCATTACATTCCTGCAGAAATAGTTGTAATTACTAGGTGATCTTGTTGACAATGATTATAAATTGTCTCAAATTCGAGAACGTACAAGCCCAATATACGCCATGCATATAATTGGTAACTTATAGATCATTGCATTCTTGTGTGACTACAGCTGCAAACGTTCAATCGCCTTAATTACAGCGGGTGCTTTTTTCTCAGCCACCTCGCATTTTGCCTGTTTTGGTGTTGTATTTGTATTTGTAGAACGACCGCCATTTCATGCCGTCAAAAATGGACGTTATATACGGAGGGTGGTAATACCGAAATTTAAAACCATATATGATAGTCGTTTTATGAAAACATTTTGAACTTGTCCTACAGGTTGCTGTAATGGAATGGTCGCTGTAACGTGAGGTCGTTATATCGAACGTCGACGGTATCTCTCATTAATTTATTCCTAAAAGCCCATTTACAAAAGTTAAGCGATTAAGTAGCTAGCTAAATTCTAAGTTGTTAACCATTTGCCTGCCGAATAAAGATTTGACTTAATTTTCGTAATATAATATATTTTGTCTGTTATTTTCTGATTCTTTAATTAAGAGATATCAACCATATAATCCATGATAAAATATATATCTATCTCTATATATGTTTTCTCTACAACAGCGTTTCCCAACCTTTTGAAGTTCACGGCACCCTTGGGAATAATATTAAAATCTTGGGACCCTTCCTTAAATACAGAATAGTTTACTACAACAAAAATTACAGTAAAAATACATCAATAGAGTTTTTGTTCGATTAATCATTAATGTGAAACTTGTGATAAGAGTAATTAATTCGACTTAATTTATTTTAAGACCTTTAGTGGACCATAATATTTTTTATGTATCTCCATAATATCTGACGGCACCCCTTAGAAGATATCGCGGCACCATAAGGTGCCGGGGCACACCGGTTGGGAATCACTGCTCTACAGTTTCCCACGTCCATAGAAACATTAAAGTTAAAAAAATATATATAAAATTTTATTCTCCCTTAAAATGGGTGATTTTAAAAATTTAAATTTGTGGCATAAGTACTGAAGAGAATGAAATTTTTGTTTTGTAAATTAAGTTTAGGGAATCTCACACGTTGAGGGGAAAAAAAATTCAAGTTTTTTCATATGAGAAACATTTTTTACTTTCTAATAAATAAAACCGATGTTCCCGATGGCTGTTAAAAGGTCAAGTGTTCACAAATCTGCCCGCCCCAACGTAGGTAATCAAGTATTTGAATGCTTATTGGAAAGTACGAGCCATGCTCACTAGTGCATATGCATAGTGCCTACTTAACCAAAAAAAAGTAAACCCCTCCTTTCTATTCAACTAAACACGTATAAACAGCCCTTAGCGTCTGTGTTCATTCTGAAGTACTTGACCACTTAAAATTTAGTTAACTACTAAATTATTTAACCCCACCGTGTAAACTGGCCTTAATTTTAATGTAGCTGCAAAATAAATTTCGACTAACAAAAATACGAACCTGACATTTTAATTTTTTTTTTCTGAATATACCACTCAATATTTTTCAGAACTGAATATATTCCGGTAAAAGCTTCAAGCTGATATGTCAACATTAGATCATTTGATCATTTTCGTCGCACCGCGGTCATTTCCTTCACACGAGGGCTAATTAGACCGGGACCTACGATTTATTGCAGATTCCGAACGGCAGGCTTGTTTTTTATATTCGTCGAGGGGGTTGGTGCGCTAATCCCTCCATGGGGGACTCCTTGCGGTAGCAATTTTTTCTGTAGTCGCGTTGCCGTTGTACCCCTATGTCGGGAAATTTTTCCGACAAGGACGAACCGCGTATCGAACTCGCGACACCTCTAAACATCCTTTGGTACTTTAGGCGAGTATCTTATCGACATTGGCTACCGCGCCCTGTCTATATTCTTTTTAATCGATAAGTTTACTCAGCTCAGTTAGTAAACTGTTCAGAGAAATTTGCCTACTGCTACAAAACCACACATGCCTCTCGTCCACATTCCTCTGCGGAACATCGTTGTAGGTCTGTTGCTTTCCGTGGCGAAACTTCTTAACTGCGAGAGATCGGTTCGCATTTCCGACTCGAAGTTGGGAACCACAGAAAGCCAATTTCAGTCGAAAATTTGCCTACTACGCTAATCAACGCACTTATATTGATGAACATTCGATTATATGCAAGAAAAATATTGGACTCAAAAGAAGCCGCTCATTCATTATTCAAAAGCGAATAATTTTTACTTCTATAATTAAAGAAAAACTATTTTTAAATAACTTCAACGCTATTCAATGCTTATATATATTAAAACTATTCCAAGATATGTTAACATGTAGATAAATTATGAACAAAATAATGTTTCTGTAAAATCAATTAAGGCGTTCCATAATTTTGCATAAAGTTCCATGGTGTAATAATGAAAAGTACAGGACAGATAAGTGAGATCTCACAATAAAAAATAATAAATTGGTTTTTTTTTCATAATTTAAAATTTTGTGTTCAACGATGTTTTTAATCCTAGTAATTTAAAGTCCTTTTTACCATGTTCTAAATTTAAAATTTACTTGAGCTTCTATTGCTTAGAAGCAGTGGCGAATTAAAGTCGGTCGAGGCCCCGGCTGCAAAAGAAAATAATGGGCCCCCAAATTAGAAAAAAGTGTGAAGTTTGGATTATTCGGGCCCTTCAGAAGTCGGGGCCTCGGGCGCCCGCCGTTAAATCCGCCCTGACTAGAAGAAGAAAAAATTATTGTAGTTTTCTCCGATGATATCATTCAAGAAGAACAATTTATTATCGATTGATTTATTATAACTTCTCGTCACCAGGATGCATTCTCAAAGTGTTATAGCATTTATGAATTGATTATTACTATTTTGCTGATATTGCTTACTAATATTATTAGTAAGTGATATTAGTATATGATGTATCTCACACATGTAACGATTATGGAAACTTTCTCAGAAAATAAAAGGTGTTAATCGATTCACATTAAATATGCAATTTCTATATTTGATTAACATTTAAAGTTACGATTTTTTTTTATTTCGATCTTTTTCAACGTAATTGGGAAACGCATAAAAAAATCAAAATAATTTCGAAATTACAACATTTAAAATTTTTTCGTAAGAAATACGATCGATTGAGAACTAAATTACGAGAAGAGATAACCCATCATTCACTGTTAGAAAATAACATCTTCTTACGATTCGTATTTAAATGAGGTAACTGTATGATGCAACATGATTTCTTAATCATAATATTTGAAAAGTGTATTCTTTGAAGAACTTTCTCGCAATTAACGGCAGAAGTAACAACAATAACAAGCAATTCGATTTACTTTTGACGAAGAATTTGGTTTTGATGTCCGTACAACGTAAGCCAAATGTTCGAATCTTGATTACAAAATCCAAAATAATATCCCAATATCGATGCTTAAGTAATGCAATATTTTTACGCAAGATTCAAAAGAATCCCAGTAGTCATGGAGATGGCTTATTGATACATTTTTTCCTCTTAACTAATCAAAAATTATTTTGTTGGATCTTCAGTAAAATATATCTTAATGAATATGTACGTGTATAGTACCTCATTTCTAGATTTAATTGCAGGTATTCAACGTCTGGATTCGTTTCAGAAAATCATCTCAACTTTTCGACTCTGATGGCGATAATAATTGTTATACACGCCGTTGTTGTCTCTTGTGTAATTTCCAGGAATCATTATGATTTCTCCGTCATTCTGTGAATGGAATCATTACGGAGGTGAATTACTAAACCGTGGGAAAGTATGTAGTGATTCTGGAAAGGAATTCTACGGAAATATTTCATATGTGGATGATAATGACGATAGGAGTTGCAAATATAGCATAGGCGAGCAACGTAATAAGCATTTGTGACATTAACACTAAGTCAAAAAAGAAAATTTTGAGCTTAAAGTTAACGAGCTGGAGACTCCATTTGAAATGAGCGACTTGAGTATGGGACGTTAAGATCCTGTTAATAAGTTAATTTAACCAAATTTATTGAATTAGAAAATTTGACTCTAGAACTGCGCAGTGAGAAGAAGGAACGTGCGTTGGTCCTCTCTCTTTATCCTTATTTCGTATATAGGGGTACCGTATGTGAGTCAATAATACAATTCCATAGGCTGGAAATTGCCGTACGGCGATATGACTAGAGTTGGTGTTCGGTAAAATAATTATAGCTTAGGGGGCCCCCCATGGAAAGTTGAGGAGGGGGGATGGGGGAGTTGTTAAATCTGTTTTTTTTTTGTTTTTTTTTAACATTGTAAAATTCGCAATAGCGGGAGCCCGCCATAAATTAAAGTACAGGACCCCAAGAAAAATCTGCAAATTGGGTCCCGGCTCCTTGGTTGGAGAGCTTCGGATTTTATTCGTTGGTAAAACGAATACAAATGGACATTTTTTTTCATGGCCCTCCTGCTCCTCTGTTTTCAATACAATGCAAGGGTGTGACCCCCATCAAAATAGGAATTACATAAATCTACAAACCATGAACAAAACATAAAAATTTTATTTTCGGCTGTCATTCAAAGGGTTGAATGAAAATTATTAATTTCAATTTTAAAACTGTGGACAAAGTAAGTCACCTCAGTTGACGGTACGATTTAATATAAATTCATTAATATTTGTTCTTCAACTCTCCTTGATTTTCGTTCAAAAATATCCTTTGTTATCTTCATCATCTAATCGATTTGGTATTCATTAAAAAAAACACCGAGTGGCGGAGGAGAGATATAAAAATATCGATGAAAAATGGGAAGTATTGGAAAAAGTTTTGATTTGATTTCACAATTTATTTATACGTTTATTTCATTTTTTAAAATGCTTCAAATATTGGTTTTTTTAATACATAATGTATACTTTAGCAGTATTTATATATTTATATACTAGCTATACCTGGTTAATATCTCTGGTGCTGCTCGGGTTTTCTCCATATACTGGCAGCATTAAAGAAGTGACAAACCATTGCAAAGGCATATACAGGGTGAATCCGACCCATTCTGCCAAACGAAAGGTGGGGGGAGGTGACAATCATGAAACACTCCATCAACCTCGTCCTATCTCTAAACGTTTGCGAGTTATGGTGGATAAAATGGAATATAAAAAAAAAATGTCTTCCGAAAGCAACAGAATTTGTGAAGCTTCTGAAAGACTTATACCCAAACTAAGCACACATTTGGAAAGGGCAGAAAAAATGTTATAAGGTGATACCAATTTCATCAAAATATCTGCTTTTAATGGCAATCTTCAAGCACTGAAGAATTGGAAAAGTTCAAAAACGAATTGTTGGCAAAATTTTTAATTTAATCGTCAATTCTGCTAACACCCTTGTAGGTATAATCTGCCAAATTTGATAAAACTTGTCCGTTCCACCGGCTTCCAATGGAGCTTACAATAAAGTATATCGGTTTTCTGGTTTAGGAAAAATTTAGTCTTTTGTTTGCAATACATCACTGAAATCAGCGTTTGTGGAAAGTGTATATTCGACGAAAATTCGAAGTTGGAGGTTACAGAGGTTACAGACTTTGGCAACGATTTGATTTTGCACAAAAAATCCTATAAGGTGACGCTACCTCTATCTACAGGATATCCGTATTTAATAGCGAGCTACAGACGCTGAGAGATTGGTGCAGTGGTAACCCCTTTTACAAGTTGGTGGAATGGACAAGTTTTTGGCAAATTTGACCGATTTTAGCTAGAAGGGTGTTTGCGGATTTGGCAATAAAAAATTTTAGCGTCAACTTGATTTTGAACTTGTCTTATCCTTCAGTGCTTGTGCGCTTGGCATTAAAAGCAGGTATTTTGATGAAATTGGTGTCACCTTATAACATTTTTCTACTGTTTCCAAATGTGTGCTTAGTTTGGTATAGGTAGAAATGTCACAAATTCTGGTTTTTTTTCAGACTTGTCATATTTTTTTATATAATCGATTTATAAATAACTCGAAACGGTTCGAGATATGACAGGGGTGGGGGGGGGGGGGTGTTTCATGATCCTCTTGCAATCGTCTATCACCCCCTTTCGTTTGGCATAATAGGAAGGATTCAGCCTGCATACGGTATGTCTGAAACACATTGTCACGGAACAACAGTAAACATTCCAAAATAGCCCAAGAACCACTGTTACGCGACGTTTATTGCCCACTTCGAGCATTTGCTCAGATCTGATGAAGTTCAGAGTTCAAGTTGTTGTCGAAGTGCATGTTGCGTCCTGCTTGGTATCCTGTTACGGTAAATGTGATAAGCATTCAGGAAACTGGATTGTGTGTGATGAGATAGGAATTAAAATGAATGGGGAATTTCTCAACCATTTGCGTTTTGCCGACGACATTGTTGTTATCAGCAGAAACCCAGACCTACTAGAAGAAATAATACAAGAACAGGCAAAGTTTTCAGGTGGGTTTGAAAATTAATCTGCAGAAGACTAAAGTTTTCAACTCGTTTGCTCTGAAGAAGATCTTGCTCAACAACACAGAGATAGAAGAAGCAGAAAGCTATGTATACCCGGAACAAGAAATTATACCATGGACAACAGAATCATTAATGAAACAAACAGAAGAATCTGAATCCGATGGAGCACTTTTGGCAAAAGCTATGTAATTCTAAAGAGCCACATGCTATTATGCCTGAAAAGTGTTTTAATCGGTGTGTGACATTTAAAATGGAAATGGGCTAGACATAGTGAAAGAAGACAGGTCAACAGATGAAACACCAGTATTCTGGGTTGGTACCCCAGTGGCGTTAAACGTCCGAGAAGGCGTCCTCACACAAGATGGATCGACGAGATCAGAAAAGTAGCTGGATTCAAGTGGAGGGCTAAAGCATTAGACAGAGTAAAATGGAATAATTTAGAGGAGACCTTCATCCAGCAGTGGATTGAAAATGGTTGTTGCTGTTGTTGATAATGATGACATGATAATGATGATGTGATAAATCATTGGTATGCATAAAAACCGGTTATTATGCATAATCACCGAGCATTTTGGCAAGTTTGATAAATTTCCCTAAACGTATCACTTTTACTGGAGGTTACTCATAATACCCAATCATCGGGGTCAGTGGTAAACATAATAAATCCTACTATATAATACACGGTATATTAACCAATTTATCACATTTACCGTAACATTTGCAGAGACGGTCAAAAGTTGCGGATTTGTATACAAATACAAGGCCAAAACAGGAAAAATGCCCAACGATATGGCTGAGAAAAAGATGCCTATAACAAGTATGGATGTCATATATTTTTAAAATACAGCAACCGACTCTAAACTATAAATATTAAACTAAAAACTATATATATACAGTGATAAAATGTTATACAAAAAGTCTGTGTATAAAGAACATATATGCCGACAGATACAGACAGAGAAAATGAATTTTATACATATTTTTTTATCTACGCTCGTTATAACGAGTCCACGTTATAGCAATCGTTCCATTACAACGACCTGTAGAATGAGTCCCAAATGTTTTCATAGAATGACTATCATATATATTTTAATGGGCGCGGTAGCCCAAGTCGATAAGGTACTCGCCTAAATTATCAAAGGATGTTTAGAGGTGTTGCAAGTTCAATGCTAGGTTCGTCCTTGTCAGAAACTTCCTGACACAGGGTTACATCAGAAACAATGACATGACCACATAAAACGATTACTACCTCAGGGACTCTCACATCGAGGGGTTAGCGCACCAATCTCTGGGTGATTATAGAAAAAAGGCTGCCGTTCGTAATCGAATCATGTCATGTCGTCCCCATATAACGTCTGTTTATGATGGGACGTAAGGGGTCATTATATCGAGTGTCGATTGTATATACAGTCGAATCCCGTTATAACGAAGTCCAAGAGACCGGAGAAATCACTTCGTTAAAACGAAATTTCGTTATGAAGGAATTCTAGAATTTTGAATTGTTCCTATGTAAACTATCTGGGGGATTGGAAAAGTGTTCGTTAAAACAAGATTTTCGCTATAACGGCATTCGTTAGAACGGGATTATATATATGTGTCTGCCGAAGCCCGATGTGCAGTTAATGCACGATGGGGCCAGGCATTTCGCGAAGTGGACAGAGATCCTTGGACAAAGTTCGATTTGGCCCGGTAGGGACCAAATTAATTTTTTTTAATCGCCAACTTGTGTGATGCATGTCTGTATATGGCAACGGCAACAGTATTGGATTAGCTGACGTGAGTTAGCTCCAACTGAAATCTGAGCGAAAACTATAAAAATAATTGTGTCTATATATATATATATATATATATATATATATATATATATTTGATGTGTTTCCATAACCAACGTAGACATAATTATCAACAAAAAATACGACAAACTTGACGATAATCTCGATTCACGTCTTTTGCTATCGGACTTTGGCCACAAATCACTGGATATTTCGCGAACTGGAGGGCTATTGTCCGAAAGCCGGGTCAATATTTAACGGAACTGGCCGATTCGCGAAATAGCCGGCTTCGTCTCGAACAGGCCAATTTCGGGCTTTGACAGCAACATATATATATATAAATGTATATAGTCGAATCCCGTTTTAACGAATAACTTTATAGCGAAAATCTCGTTTTAACGAACACTTTTCTAATCCCCCAGATTTGTTACACAGGAACAATGCAAAAAAAAACCTATAACTCCTTTATAACAAAATTTCGTTATAACGAAGTGATTTCTCTTGGTCTCTTGGAGCTCGTTATAATGGGATTTGACTGTATATAGATTTCATATTTTTTTATCATATATAAAAATTATCCATTCCATCAGATCCGACCCATTGGGCTTTAAAGTTTCCTTTAATATCATAATATTTTTTTCCACATGTTTAAAACGAAAATTTCAAGAAAGTTTAATGTTTTAAAATTACACCAATGTGTTTTACGTTAAAAAAAAACCAGTCAGCGTTACAACATGAGAGACTGATACGGTTGGATCCTCACATTCTTTCAACACGTATTCTACACCTGCAAGATGATGCTGAATATTTCATTGACGCATAATAAAGCATGACTCCTCGAGAAGTCATTACAGGAAATCGATAATATACAATTTTTGTCATGTCTCGTGAACATAAAAATCTCTCATATGCGCTTTATTATTTGCATGTATATACATACGTAATTAAGTATAAAATAAATCCATAAATGTAATATGAATATCAAAAACCAGGCATAACTCAAGCATCGATAATTTTGGGAACTTCCATGCTAAACAAATGAATTAATCGATAAACATGTTATTTTGGTGCGTGGCATATTTTTCACCTTTCTGTGCATGATGAACCGCAATAATGTCCCCGCCGATACATCGGTATCACGTTCTCGTCATATCCATGAAATTTTAATTTCTCTACATACAGTAAAACCTGTCAGTTTGGAAACCTCTTCGTCCTGGATCCCTCACTACATTGGACAGTTTTAATGGAAACAACCATAATCCGAAAACAAAGAATGTCCACAAAATACTATACCTCTCTCTATATCTTGGAAACTTCTCTAACTTGGAGAGATTTTAATGGAACCATAGATGCCGAACTTAGACAAGTTTTACTGTATATATATTTTTTTATTTGATTTTTAAATTATTTTTATATCCTAATTCTGAAATTATGAATTTCGAAATTTGTTTTTTCAATAATTCTAAATTTTCATAAATTTCTTTCATCAATTCCTAAATTATTTCTATCATTAATTCTGAATTTTCATCAATTTATTCTGGAATTATTCTTTTTATTTTCATTTCAAAATTATTTAGTTTAATAATTCTGAATTTATTTCTTTTAATATAATTCTGAATTAATTTCTTTTAATATAATTCTGAATTAATTTCTTTTAATATAATTCTGAATTAATTTCTTTTAATATAATTCTGAATTAATTTCTTTTAATATAATTCTGAATTAATTTCTTTTAATATAATTCTGAATTTATTTATTTTATTGATTCCGAAATTAGTTCTTGAATTTATTCTAGAACTATTTCACTCATTAATTCCAGAATTATTTCTTCTATTAATTCCGAAATTTTCTTTTTTTAATCCCAAAATTATTTATTTTCTTAATTTCGAAATTATTTCTCTTATTAATTCCGAAATTATTTATTTCATTGATTCTAGAATAAATCGCTATTCAATATTTTAAACCATTTTCTGAAAAGTGATCGGCGGTTCACGACATAAAGCTGCGAGGGTCAAATGTGGCCCGTGGGCCACGCTCTGAAGATCCCTGACTTATTGGGAAGACTTAATGAAAACCATTGGGTCTGTTTCGGACACACGAAACAGCCTATGTATCAACTTGCGGATCTATTCTGCAGCTAATATACGCAAACATGATTCGACGTTCCGCCTCCTGACTTGAAATAATATCTTACAACCAGAGGTAGTTCGTATACGCCTGTGAATATGGAGAAAGACTAGGCTATTTGCATTCCAGTAAATATACACTATTATGCAATTCTATATAATAGTGTATATAGTAATAGTGTACTATTACTATATACACTATATATAGTAAATATACACTAACTAAGGTTTGGTATGGTTTTCGCCTATAATGAGCGAAACCCGCCACATTACCCGTTTATTATTTCTGTAAACGATCACAAACAAGAAAAAAAATTTATATTTGAACTAAAACAATTCATTTTATTTTCCACAGTAGCAAGATTCCATAAATTGATACAAGTATTAAAAATTATTTTTTAGAAAATGATAATCATTACTGTAAAATAAAAAAATTTGAGATTTTCAATGTTAAATTTTTATTTTAAAGCAAAGAAAGAAATGTTTGAAATTAAAGCGGTGAGACGACGCTGCAACCATGGCAAAATTTGAGAAAGCAATAGAAAAAATGATTTGTAATTTTGAGAATGTTGAAGAATAAATTGAAAGGTTTCGGGAATGTTGAAGATATAATTTGAGAATCTGGGGAATATTGAAGATTCAATTTAACGTTTCGTTAAAGAATCAGTCTCGGAGTTGTGTTGAAGAATCAATTTGTGAGAGATTTTAATGAAGAATAAATTTCAAAATTTCGTTTAGGAATCAATTTCATAGTTTTGTTGAAGAATCAATTTGAGTTTCGTTGAAAGATGAATTGAAATATCTCGTTGAAAAATCAATTTGAGAGTAACTTACAGAATTTGCATACACCGTGGATCTAATCGAAACTTCCTACTAAGACCGTGGGCTACCAGCTCATGTATGTAATTTAGTGAAATTTTCTTAGAAGGTGGCGATTAGTTCCCCGAGTTAAACAGGAGCAAATATAATTGAGGACTTTTACATTGCTTATTGCTTATACATTTAGGTATCGCAGTACAGCTAGTTTTCAATGGCCAGCGTTTAGGAGCCATTCAAGTATTGCATAAGCAGATTTTCAGCCATTTTTGACCCCCCCCCCTCCCTTGTCATCAAAAGTCAGTAAACACCGACTCCACCCCCGTCAGCAATATTTCATCAGCAGCTTAGAACATTTCGTATCTTCAAAAACGGGTGGCTGATGACGTTCGCAACCTTCAAACCCCCCCCCCTCCCCTCCCCCCTTGTCATCAAAAGTCAGCAAATCCGAAACCCCCTCGATGCTGACGTAATACTTGAATGACCCCTTCACAGATCCTAAAAAAATGATTATCCTTTCAGTGTAAAGTAGTCGCGTATTTTTTAGGGGTAGGAGGGCCACATTTGGCCTTTATTAAACCAAACGCGCCTCCACGTTAATATTCCCGAGGAACTTCTAACGTATAGAGGACGCGCTGGACAGCAAAAAATTACATTAAATTAAAATTGCGAATTTTGTTTAGCATATACTCTGGAGAATTATTTGTGCATATCTGGTGTAATCCAATACCGTACAGAACACAAATAAAAGAATATACTAGAATACCCCTACATTTGGCCTGCGGACCATGCGTTGAAGTCTTACAACCTACAAGTAGTAGTCGTGGAAGCTTAGGGCCCTTTCACACGGAGCGGATGCGGATGCGGATGCGGGTCCGGAAGAAGTTTTAACAATTGGAATATACTGCGCCTTTCAGACGAGCCGAAAAATCTCCGCACCTAGGAAATGTTCATGCGGGTCCGGACGTCGTCCGCATGTGTCAAAACCTAAGTGCGGGCTCCGCATCCGCACATAGAAGTTTTGACAATAGGTTTATTCGGGGCTATTCAGACGATGCGGATGCGGAACGAATTCGTCCGCATCTTTGGGTACTTTTTTAAGGTGATTTTTCACGGAATTTTTTTTAATTATTTGCCATAATGATAAAATGACCATCATAAAACACCATATGATGGTCCCTGCTCATTAATATAATGTACCTACATACGTCTATCCCTTTGTTTCGTTCTGAGATTGAGATATAGCAACTTTAACTGCCTTTTGTCCATACTTTACAATTTTATACAATAAAACCTGCCAACAACGGCCACTGACGGAACAAAAATGATAAGCCGTTCTGTGCATTACGAATATTTATTTTCTTGTATTTGACTACATACTTTAATAACTTTTAAATTTAATTTAAAAATTTTAATTTTTTTCTTTTTAAATTTTTAAAATTATTTAAAAACTAGGGGGGCTCTGCCCCCCTGCCGCCTTTGGCGGCCAACCCCCCCCCCCCACTTCTCTCCCGGACATATCTTGTTTATTTCGTCCCACTTCATCAGCGTGCTATGGAAAAGGGGAAAGGGACGTGTGAAAGCACCAGCCTACTGAAGAAGCGAATTTTAATGAAAATAATAATAAAGCAACAAAAAACAAATGAGATTCATCAAGTATCCCCAGAAAACTTCCCCATGGGGGTCCCCAGATTCAATTCGCTGAATTTCAGTGGGGCCCCACACTGGATATATCTTGGGCTACCGATGTGTTGCAAATTTTACAATGTTAAACCACAAAAATCAATGAGATACATTCAGGGGCACCGAATTACAACCTGCCAACATTTCCATGAAGCCCTGACCTGCAAGCTTGTCGGACACCCCCCCTGTGAGAATTTTTCATTTTTATCAATTTTACAACGAATAAAATCCAGCGCCCCACATCCAGTAGCGGGGACACAATACGCAGATTTTTAGTGGGGCCCCAGACTGGCTATATCTCGGGTTTCGGCTGTGGCAAATTCTACAACAGAAAAGAATAAGATTCATCCAGGGCCCCCAAAATCAAACCTGTAAACATGGGGCCCCCCGACTTGGAAGCTTGTCGGTCATCCCCCGGTGCGAGTGCCATGAAAAATTTTCATTTGTATTCGTTTTACCAACGAATTAAAATCCAGGGCCCCAAAATGAAACCTGTAAACATGGGGCCCCCGACTTGGAAGCTTGTCGGTCATCCCCCGGTGCGAGTGCCATGAAAAATTTTCATTTGTATTCGTTTTACCAACGAATAAAATCCAGGCCCCCCAACCAATTACCCGGGACACCAATTCGCATACTTTTGGTGGGGCCCCAGACTGGCTTTATCTCGGGCTTCCGCTGTTGCAAATTCTACAACAGAAAAGAATGAGATTCATCCAGGGCCTCCAAAATGAAACCTGTAAACATGGGCCCCGACTTGGAAGCTTGTCGGTCATCCCCCGGAGCGAGTGCCATGAAAAATTTTCATTTGTATTCGTTTTACCAACGAATAAAATCCAGGGCCCCCAACCAATTACCCGGGACACCAATTCGCATACTTTTGGTGGGGCCCCAGACTGGCTTTATCTCGGGCTTCGGCTGTTGCTAATTCTACAACAGAAAAGAATGAGATTCATCCAGGGCCCCCAAAATGAAACCTGTAAACATAGGGCCCCCGACTTGGAAGCTTGTCGGTCATCCCCCAGAGCGAGTGCCATGAAAAATTTTCATTTGTATTCGTTTTACCAACGAATAAAATCCAGGGCCCCCAAAATGAAACCTGTAAACATAGGGCCCCCGACTTGGAAGCTTGTCGGTCATCCCCCGGAGCGAGTGGCATGAAAAATTTTCATTTGTATTCGTTTTACCAACGAATAAAATCCAGGGCCCCCAACCAATTACCCGGGACACCAATTCGCATACTTTTGGTGGGGCCCCGGACTGGCTTTATCTCGGGCTTCCGCTGTTGCGAATTCTACAACAGAAAAGAATGAGATTCGTCCAGGGCCCCAAAATGAAACCTGTAAACATAGGTCCCCCGACTTGGAAGCTTGTCGGTCATCCCCCGGAGCGAGTGCCATGAAAAATTTTCATTTGTATTCGTTTTACCAACGAATAAAATCCAGGGCCCCCAACCAATTACCCGGGACACCAATTCGCATACTTTTGGTGGGGCCCCGGACTGGCTTTATCTCGGGCTTCCGCTGTTGCGAATTCTACAACAGAAAAGAATGAGATTCGTCCAGGGCCCCAAAATGAAACCTGTAAACATGGGGCCCCCGACTTGGAAGCTTGTCGGTCATCCCCCGGTGCGAGTGCTATGAAAAATTTTCATTTGTATTCGTTTTACCAACGAATAAAATCCAGGGCACCCAAAATGAAACCTCTAAACATGGGGCCCCCGACTTGGAAGCTTGTCGGTCATCCCCCGGAGCGAGTGCCATGAAAAATTTTCATTTGTATTCGTTTTACCAACGAATAAAATCCAGGACCCCCCAACCAATTACCCGGGACACCAATTCGCATACTTTTGGTGGGGCCCCAGACTGGATATATCTTTTGCTTCCGCTATCGAAATTTTTCAACGTTAAAGCAGCAAGAAAACAATGAGATCCATCAAGGGCCCCTGGAAATGAAAACTTTTTACTTATACGTGAAATCTTCCCCGGGTACCCCGACCCTGTGTTGGGAGCACTGCTGTTGTGTGTGTATATTATACATATATATACCTCTCGGCATGGACCTCCCCCCCCCCCACAAAGGAAGGGCTGACAGGGGCCACAACGATTCTTATCACTTTTTGATTTTTCACACTATAAATTAATCACAGAGGGGCCCCTGAAAAGCTGGTTTGGGGGCTCGAAATCTAAATTCCAGCCTAAGGGCTCTGCTGTAGGATGTAGGAGCCTCTTGGTACATGCACATAACATGGTCCCGATGGGTCAAATGGGTCCCGATATGTGAATATCGACCCAATATCGATATATGATATCATATCGATATATGAATGTGAATATCGATATATGAATCGAACCCACTTCCGTAACAGAGTTTCCGTCACTCAAAAATTTCACCCACTTCCGTCACTCGGTTGCTTAGCAACAGGCCCTTTTCGAGTTTGTTTGTGATTTTATATTATAGAATAGATGTATAAAATTGATTTTCTGTCTGTGTGTGTGTGTGTGTGTGTCTGTCTGTGTGTATGTTCTCTATACAAATTTACAATTTTAGATCGATCGTCGTAAAATTTTGCATATATACCAAATGGGACCCGACTTAAACGATAGGCTACTTTAAAATTCCGTCAGATCAGGGCAAATGCCTCAAATGGGTGAAAAACCGTAGGGCAACAATGGTTTTTGGGCCTCAACATTCACTTTCCGAACGTTTACTTTGGTTACCTTGGTTCCCTAGCAATGCGTTTAATAGACGTGTATATGCCTTTACAATGGTTTGTCATTTCTTCAACGCTGTCAGCATATGTATAATATTTATGCCTTTATAATGGCTTGCCACATTTTGAATACTCCTAGTAATGAGGTTTTTGAATGACGTCGTAATCATCATCAGCATCGCTTTGATGGTCAGGAAAAGGGTGATTCTCATAGAAATCAGTGTTAAAATTGCCGATTTTACTGTAGAAATTTGGAGAGGGTTTTCTGTCACATCTCTCAATAATTTTAAAAATTGTATAGAATTCTCGATTTTTGAAATATTGAGTTCGCTTAGAGATACCAAGCCCAGGAGATTAAATGTGAAGTAATTAGCCGGACCTATGTATATACTTTGGAGTTGGATATTCATGCAATAACATTGATTTCAACTTTTTATTTATATCTTCACGAGCATGAAAATTAATGTCTCCGTATTGTGTCTTTTAGTATTCAACTGCATAAATTCATATAGTTTAGGTTGTGTTAAAATTAATTATGGGCCCGTAAAATGTATATCGAAAAAATTCCACAGCTTTAATTAAACATTTTTTGAAGCAGAAACAGGCAGAGATGGATAACTTGAAGTTCAGGGGGGGGGGGGGGGATCGAAATACCTAGCACCCTTTAAAAAAAAGTAAACAAATATTTATTCTTTTACGTTTCTTTAAATCTGGATTTGTTTATTTCATGAGTCGCGCAGGACGTCGCCATATTGGTTAACTTAGACACGGTTTGCATGTCCCTCAAAGAAAGAGGGAGATATCACGTGATCCAAAACAGCCTCATTGAAGAAAACCCGGGCAACGCCGGGTATTATAGCTAGTATATATATATCTTTTACCTTATTTTCATTATTTGTTAGTTTTTATTTATTTATTTTTCTCTTGCTTGTGTAAACACAGAAGATATCAATCTTGTAGGCTTCCTGGAAGCACAATTGTCCCTTGGAGCAGCATGGATGTCATTTTCTTGTGTGCGCTCAGTTTCAAGTGTGTATTTGCGCATTGTCTAATTGTATTTCCTATTTGTATACTTTTGTACGTGTTTGCAATTTAAAAAAAGTCCTAGAAAAAATTCCGTAACTTTTTATTCTTAACAACTCAATATTAGGAAGCGCAGAATTACAGTGAAGTGGAAAAGGGGATTAACTACATTTGAATCCCGTTTTAGCGAATACCGTTATAGCGAAAATCTCGTTTTAACGAACACTTTCCTAATCCTCCAAATAAGTTTACATAGGAACAATACTAAGGTAACCTGGAATTCCTTTATAACGAAATTACATTTTAACGAAGTGATTCATCCGGTCTCTTGGCATTCGTTATAACGGGATTCAACTGTATATCAAGTTTGAGGGACTGACAATTTCAAGGGATGAAAATTGAAAAAAAAAATAAAGAAAACGACTTTTATTCGAAGACATGGTGAAGAAAAATTGTTATGAAGCTTTGGAGTTTTTTAGCAATTTGGCAGCGGAAACAAAACCGGGTCTGCCCCCCCCCATGACAAAAACCCCCGTGTTTCGGCATGATGGAAATGTACTCAATTCGTGGCCGAATGCACAAAATCTTTTGCACGTGCTTTGCCTGTCATTCAAAGTTTTCCTTCAGAAACATAGCAAGTGGATGACTGTGATTAAATGTATGACGTTTTATCACACACAAAAATGATCTATTGCTTGGAAATTTCTAAAATGATTAAAATATCACCAGACCAGCAGCTCGAAAATGCCGAAGACATGACGCGTCGTGAAAAGATATGACATGGCATAAAAATCCGAGCTCTAGTTATCACTATAGCGGCGTCCGACTATATTCATCACGTTATATGTGTATTAAACTCTGTTGGAATTATTTTTCATATTTATCAAATTCACCAGGGTATTATGCATTATCACACATGAAGGCGATGAATTTCAAGCATTTATCGAATTTACTAATGACATTTGGTTATTATGCTTAATAGCCTGTAATATTAATGTGTTTACAGTATTTTTCAAATTTACCAACGAAACTTAAATATTGTGCATATTTGCCGGTAGTAGTGTGATAAATTTATCAAACTTACCAAGACGATTGGAAAGTATGCGTAATAGCAGTCATTATGCATAATAACCGATTTATAAAATTTATCGTAATATATTTACATTTTCATGTTTGTTATATGTCTGTATATTTATATACATATATTGTAATCGTAATAAACGGTTATTATGCATAATTCTCTCATCGTCTCGGGAAGTTTGATACATCCATCAGTTTTTACCGGTGATTATGCACAACACTCAAGAGTCGTTGGTAAATATGATAAACACTTGAAATTTCTTGCATTTGTGATTATGCTGTGATTACCCTAGTGCAGCGGTACTCAACCGGTGCTCCGCAGAGCCCTTGAGGCTCCTTGTGCGCTCCCCGGGGGCTCCGCGGCCACTCGAGGAAAATAAAATAAAAACAGTAATTTGAAAAAAAATAATTATAATTACTTTAAAACAATAAAAATAAATCAGTAATTTTGCTGAATAAGTAAAAAATAGGTCTCCGGGACTTCGCCATAGGAATTATATGCCAAAAAGGTTGAGTCGAAAAAGGTTGAGAACCGCTGCCCTAGTGTAATAGGTGAATTTGATAAATATGTAAAAAACGAGTCTAGCATGTGTGTCAATCCAAATGAGTCTAGAATGTGTGATGAATATAGTCGGACTCAGATATAACAAGCTCCCTCTGATGAATTTCATGCTTTAACGATTTAATTCGCGATCTCATAATCTGAGATCAACTATTCAAGTCCAGCAAAATTGAAAGCTTCAACGTTGACTGATAAGCGTTTTTTTCTCTAATAATAAGCGATTTCACAGTCTAGGAGCATCTTCACTTAAAGTGGGGGGTTGAAGTCGGATATAGGAAGTAAACATTTTCAACTTGCGGAACACGTATTACGACGGCCACTGAGAAAGCTTCCACTAGTGGGTATTTGTATTGTCCCATTATCCTAAACAATGCTGCAAGTCGCAGCGTGTGAGAGAGAGAGAGAGAGAGAGAGAGCGCGAGAGAGAGAGGTAATTAGAGGAATCACCCTATACCTTTAGTCGTTACATTGGCCGCTGTTGGCCGCTGTTGTCAGTCGGCGAAGCACACATCGAAGGCAAGCAAATAGCTGTTTACAAGGGTCAAGTCAGCGAAGTCTACTGTACACTTCCAAGTTCCGAGATGATAGGAAGACGAGGGAAAAGCATGGAGAAAGGGGGAGCCTAGATAGGATTAAACCGTCAATACAACCTTTAAACCCAACCAAATACGTCGGCGAATATATAAAAGACGATTCGGCTCTCTGGCAATGAGAACAACATAAGGGACATCTAAGAGAGAGAGAGAGAATTCTAAACCACCCTATTCTCTACTAAATTCCCGGACGGAGTCTCATTATGCTAACAACTTTTCCAAGTATTTCTTCTCTGATACTATGTACTTCTATCCGCCATTGGCAGCCTAAAAATTGCACCGTATCGCCTATAAAAGGGGGTGTTGAATGAATTTTAGAAACGTGGAGGGTTCGATTTTCGAATAGAAATTGCATTTCAGTAAATTCAGAATGTATTTCTAAGATGTTTCGTAATGTTTGCTCTACAACTGCCCTTGAATGTGTCTACGATGGTTTGAAATCCAGCTTGTTAGTGTAACGAGTATTGTTAATTCGTGATTAATTTGTTCCTTAATAGATATTGGAAACATTTGATAATATGAGTATGATGAAATATTTTTGCTCGTGATCAGGTATAACTATGTAAGGAATGAGTGTCAAGTCTCGGGATTACGACTACGACTTGCTACACATTCAAGCCAAGAAAATAGCTGTTTACAAGTGTTAAAACATCGATGTCTGTTGCACACTTTCAAATTCGACGAGGGGAAAGTATGGACAGAAAAGCCTGGATAGGGTTAAACCGTCAATACAACTTTCAAACCCATTCAAATGCGTCGACAAATATGTAAAAAACGATTCGGGGCTCCCTTGCTCTCTCTCTTTCTGGCAATGAGTCCAACATACGGGATATCTAAGAATTCCAAAAATCCTGTTTCCTACTGAATTCCCAGACAGTCTTATTTTACAGCTTTTATATACAAGTATTTTTTTTTCTCTACTTCTTCTCTTATCAACCGTATCGCCTATAAGAGAGAGATCTTGAATGAATTTTAAGAGCGTGGAAAGTTCGATATTCGAATAGGAGATGCATTTGACTGAATTTGAGAATGCATTTCAAAAATGATTCGTAATGTTTGGTCTCAAAAGTGTCTACGACAGTTTTAAAATCCCGTTTGTTACTATAACGGGATTGTGAGTTCGTGTATAATTTGTTTATTAATAAATTTCGGGGGAACGTTTCATGATATGGATATGATGGAAATATTTTAGTCGTGCTCATGAATTGCAATGTGAGGATTTAGTTTCAAGTCCCCGACTTACGACTTTGTGCACATCAAAGGTACGCAAATAGCTGTTCACAAGGGTCGATGCAGAGAAGTCTGTTGTACACTTCCAGTTCGAGGTGATAGAAAGACTAAAGAAATGCATTGCGAAAGTAGGCTAGATAGGATTAAACCGTCAATACAAACCTTTAAACCCAAACAAATACGTCGACATATATAAAAGCCGATTCGGCTCTCTGGCAATGAGCCCAACATAAGGGACATCTAAGAGAGAGAGAGAGAGAATTCTAAACAACCTTATTCTATACTAAATTCCCGGGTAGAGTCTCATTATGCCAACAACATTTCCGAGCATTCCATCTCTGCTTCTGTTCTATCCACCTATTAGCAGCCTAAATATCGCACCGTGTCCCATATAAAAGGGATTTTGGATGAATTTTAAAAGCGTGGAAGGTTCGATATTCGAATAGGAGTTGTATTTCTCCAAATTTGGGAATGCATATCAAAAATGTTTCGCAATGTTGTTCTGGTCTTGAAAGTGTGTGCAATGGTTTGAAGTCCCGCTTGTTACAGTAATAAGTATTGTAAGTTCGTGTTCAGTTTGTGTTTGTTTCTTAAATAGATTTCGGAAACGTTTGATCATGTAGATATATTAAAATATATTTGGTAGCTTTCATGCATGATAATGAGAGGAATGATGATAATGGATGATAATTTGTGAAGTCCTTGTTTACGACTACAGCGTCGTCTTTAAACTGTTTCTTACACTTACTTACGTAACACGGGGCTCTAAAATGCGTGCTAGCCCCGGCTGTTGTGGCCCTAATTACGGCTAAGACTTACCACATAAAAGAAAGTGGAAGGAAAATAAGTAATGTTTACTAGGGTCAAGTCAGTGAAGTCTGTTGCACACTTTCAAGTTCAAAATGACGACGAGGGAAAGCATGGAGAAGAGCCTGGATTGGATTAAACCGTCAGTACAACATTTAGACCCAACAAAATACGTCGACGAATATACCTAGGTGTGTATAAAAGACGATTCGGCTCCTTCGTGCTCTGTCAATGAGCTCAACATACGGAACATTTAAGAATTCTAAACAAAAACTCTGACAAGGGTCAAGTCAGTGAAGTCTGTTGCACACTTCCATGTTCAAAACGAGAGGAAGACGAGGGTAAGCATGGAGAAAGAGCTCAGATAGGATTTAACCGTCAGTACAACCTTTAGACCCAACCAAATACGTATACATTACCCTATACTCTGCTAAATTTCCGAACACAGAAGCTCATTATGCTAACAACTTTTCCGAGTATTTCTTCTCCCCTTTTATGTACTCTTATCCACCATTGCCAGTCTAAAAGTTGCACCGTATCGCTTTTAAAAGGAATTTTGGAAGAATTTCAAAAGAATGGGAAGTTCGATATTCGAATAAGAGACTTATTTCACTAGATTAGAGAATGTATTTCAAAAATGTTTCGTAATGTCTGCGCTATAACTGGTCTTAAAAGTGTCTAGAATGGTTCAAAACACCGTTTGTTACTGCAGGGTGATCCAAAAGTCACGCAACCCGCTATAAAAAAATTAATTCCTCAAATTCTACTGGTTGTGAATGTAAAGTATAATTATAGACAGCAGCACTATACTGTTCAAAATGGAATTTCGTTTGTTTTTTCTATTCGCACTGACACTCTAAGTGACTCTTTGTTTGTTGTATGATCGAGTTTTTTTTTTTTTTGCCAGAAGCAAACAATTTTTATGATTAAACAATATTTTTTTCAACTCATTCGTTTGAAGCCGCTATTGAGGCGTTCGAAAAGGAATTCCCAAATGTTTATGTGCCCCAATAAGACAACAATCTTCCGATCGGCGTCGCATATTTCAGAAACTGGAAATGTTGAATACCACAGGCAAAGTGGACGTCCGTCTCTACTGAGCCATCATGGAATGCGTGAACTAAAGGACAAAATATTGGAATGTTGTATTGTTCACAGAGCCCTGAAGAAATTGGAGTTTAACGCCTGTCGTGTTCGGGCTCGTTGCCTGTCGTGTTGTTTTTTAGTTGAAAGCTCCAGATCAAATCAAAAGTCAGAATTTGGTGCACCGAAAATGCTCACGTTTATCATGAAAAGCTTCTGCCTTCGCTCAAAAGCTCAAAATCGGTGTGTGGTGCTCAATTTCACGCCGTAGGAAAGTGTTGGTCCACTTTTTTTTTTTAAGAAACAGTGAATTGGAAACTGTACAGGCATAGTATCTTGTAATTCATCGCACGGTTGGATGAAAATCAACGTTTTTTTTGCTTTTTGAAACAGAATGGAGTAACCTGCCATACGTCTGATGAGACAATGGTTTACTCTACACATTTTTCGATGACCGCCAAATGCTCAAGGGCAATAATCATTTCATTGCTTAACTAAAAAAAAACATTTAATCGAAGATTGAAAAGGTGCGTGCCCTAAGAGAAGCGTTCAGAAACCTGACAAAAAAGAATGCGCGCTCGCATTCACATAAAAGGCTTACAATTCGAATACATGTTGTAACATTTTGAAACAAACTTTGCTTTTGTATCCAAAAATGTTGTCTTATTCAAACTATATAGTGTTTTTTCGAACTTCTTGATAGCATTTTGGAAGTAAAATATTTTAAAACGGGTTGCGAGACTTTCTGGATCACATAACCAGTATTGCAAGTTCGTGTTTAACGTGTTTCTGGTTAATAAGTGGTTTAATAACTAGTTAATAGGTATCTGAGACGTTTGATTATATATATATGATGAAGTATTTTTGGTCGTACTCATGGATGACAATGTGAGGGATTAGTGTCAAGTCCCGACTTGCGACTATAACTTAGAAAAGCAAATAGCTCTTTACAAGGGTCGAATCAGCGAAGTCTGTTGTACACTTCCAAGTTCGAGATGAGAGGAAGACGAGAGAAAAGTATAGAGGGGTGGGGGAGCCTAGATAAGTTTAAACCATCAGTACAACTTTTAAACCGTACCAAATACGTCAACGAATATCTAAAAGACGATTCGGCTCCCTCGCTCGCTCCCTCTGGCAGTGAGCCTAACATATGGAATATCTAAGAATTCTAAACAACCCCGTTCTCTAGTAAATTCCCGGACAGGGACTCATTGTACAAACAACATTTTCGAGTATTTCATCTCTGCTTCTAACTACCTAGTGGCAGCCTAAATACTGCACCGTGTCGCCTATAAATGGGATTTTTGATGAATTTTAAAACGTGGAAGGTTTCATATTTGAATAGGAGACGTTTTTCACTAATTTTGAGAATGTATTTCTTTTTTTTTCTGTAATTTTTCCACTATAACTGGTCTTAGAAGTATCTAGGTTTAAGGTCCCTTTTGTTACTATCACGAGTACTATAATTTCGTGTATAATTGGTTTCTGAATTGATTCCAGGATCGTTTGATTGCATGAATATGATGAAATACTTTTGGTTGTGCTCATGGATGACAAAGTGAGGAATTAGCGTCAATTCCCGACCTATGACTACAACCTACCACTAAGACTTGCTACACATCGAAGTCACGCAAATATCTGTTTCCAAATGTGAAGTCAAGTGAAGTCTGTTGTCCACTTTGAAGTTCGAGACAATAGAAAGACGAGGGAAATGGATGGAGAAAGGAGCCTGGATAAGATTAAACCGTCAATACAAACCTAAAAACCAAACCAAATACGTCGATGAATGTACCTAGATACATAAAAGACGATTTGGCCAACAACATCTATAGCAGAAGGCCTCCACTCGAAATTCGTGACGTCACTGAAACCACTCACCTATGGCCATTGGATATACTACAAAAGAAAGGTAAAAGTGGCGTATGCGTCGGCCTGGTATATCCAATGACTATAAGTGAGATGGCCTTCTTCAGTGACATCACAAGCTTCGCGCGGAGGCCTTCTGCTATAAATGACGTTGATCCGGCTCCCTCGCTCTCTGGCTGAAAACTACGAGTTGCTTTTTTTCTTATTGGCGTTAACAATTTTGCATACCCAAGGCCTGACTTTCTAACGCTCCCCCACCCAATTGACTCTCTAGTAAATTTATACAGTAAAACCTGTCTTTAATGGAACCTGTATTAAGTGGAAACCTGTCTTTAACGGGAAAAAAAATCTTGGTCCCGTGATTTCAATGCCAAAATGCATGGCTAAAAAACCTGGATTAAACGGAGCCTGTCTAACGCTGAAACGGGTAGTAAAATTGTACCCTTGAACGGAAAATTTCACACAAACACTACGACTGTGTTCCGCGATCAATAGACCAAAGGAGCATACAAAATATTAGAGTTCTATCGAAACTTTTTATACAATTCTTGCATGCCAATTTTTTTTTTTTTTTTTTTTTTTTTGGAAAAGCAGGCTTTCTACGAGAGAAATCAGTGTGAGGGTTGGATTTTTAAATGATATGCAAAACTCACGAAATTGTGAGTCTTGCCGTGATCGCAGTGCTAAGCAGGGCTGGAATTGTAAGGAGGTCAGGGGGGGAGGTGATAATTGTGCCCTGGCGGAAAAAATTTAGGGGTGCAAATCATCGAATTTTACAGTGGTCGGGGGGCAGCAAAGTCATGTTGAGCCCCCAGAAATTCTAGTTACGGCTCCGGTGCTGAGGATTGCATAAGCATAGACGACAATGAACAAACTGAACCTGACATGACAGATATTGACACCTTCATTGAAAATTTCAGAGAAGTAAGTAAAGAACGTAAATGTCGTCAATGAAGATGAACAGATGGGGGGGGGGGGTTGAAGTTTTATTCAGCTACTTTGAAAACCTATAAATATTTAGTAATTATGGTGTAAATAATGTACATTATTTTTATGTATATTTAAATTATTGGCATTAATTTTTCAATTAATTAGTTTCAATTTTATTTCAATTGCATATTACATCATTACATGATTTTACACATTATGCTAATTGAACTTGCATTGAGCGGAAACCTGAGTTAAACGGGAAAAAAATCTCGGTCCCTTGCGATTCCGTTGAAGACATGTTTTACTGTATTCCAAAAAAAAAAGTCTGAAATTCCTCTACAAAATTTCAAACGAATTAACACATTCAGTAACGCGTTTTGTGTGTGTGTATATTCATGGCTCTAGCGTATTGTTGATAGAGTTATGCTTGTTCCGTTGTCATCTGTCTGATATTTTGAAGCGAAGATGGCAAGTTCCAGAATTTCCATGTTACGTTAGTTAGTGTTGAAGGTCTGTCTGCACTGCGGGGAGAATGTGCAGATACTACAGACGATCGTAAAATCGGACTGCTAACAACCACTGCCGTGGCTGTCCCATTCTTTGTCGATGATTAGAAGTGGCAACTTTTTTGTAACATTTTTTAATAAATACTTACCATGAGTAGCCTATTAGAAGAAGTATTTCTGAAATACTCTCTAAATTATGCGTTGGTGAGCGTTTCGGCAGCATGGAGTGTTTGAAACGAGTCCACGAACCTCTTGGGCGTCCTTGGAGACAGATATCAGAAAGGCCGTGAGCATGGATGATGAGAGAGAGAGAAAACTCTTTTATTAGTTTTGCATTGCTATGTATCGAATATTATTCTGTAAATGGTTTCGTGGAATCCATCCTATTGACCATTATCTATCGAAAGGGACTCCTGCTCCAGCATAACCCAAAGCTAAGGAGCAATATCCGAAGATGGTACAGAACTGTTCATGACTAGTCTCTTTGATCAGGCCCGAGTGACGCCGTGGTAAAATGCTCGTCTTCTACTAAGAAGGTTACCATCAAAGTCCGTGGGTTCGAATCCGGGCATAGAACGTGAGAAGCCAAGCAAGTTGACCTACCGCAAGCCTACCGAGCCTGGGGCGACCCACCGATGGATGGAGCCTTGATTTCCCACCAACATTTCATTTTCCAACTCCTCTGGTTGGAAATTAACGTATGGCGATATACGTATATGACCGAAGTTGGTGTGTGTGCTCTTTGATCCGTTTGTTGGTGGAGTTTGGTCTTATGGGGGCTTTAGGCTGTAAAGATTTGCTTCTTTCCAAAATCCGTCCCTTTTCATTTTTCCGGAAAAATCAAACACTGACTAAAAAGAATTGAACCAGGTAGCATTTTTAACGCTGGTTACCTTAAAAGCTACGCCATCGTTCCCGCAGGGAGTATGCAGTTGTCTTTCTCTCAGATGGAGTTGACAATTTGGCTTGACCTTGCGCACATTTTCATTTTGTTCTGATGAAAATTCTCAATCTCAATTCTTAATACAGTCATATCTCGTTTTAGCAGGTCACCTGGATAACGCAGTTACTCCGCTTATTTTGAAATCCCGATTGTCCTGCTCTGATAAACGGATCTCTACAGGATGTGTAATTACAAAAGCAAATGTATTGATTTAAAATCTTCCACAAATGAACTCAAATTATTCTTGTTTTTTAGAAAAAAAATATGTTGTTTCAGTCGTAATTTTAATTAATACTTACTGGTTGAATATATCATTTTCATACTTTCCGATACATTATGATGGTCTGAACCATTTTTTTAATAATTAGTGAGGTATGTTTGAACATAATACTACAAAAAACAGATCCCGTGCACTGAAAATGACTCTGTCTTGGGCCTTTGCAAAATTCCATGATCTTGTGATGGAAGGGAAAATTTTAAGGTCAATAATACAGTAGAACTCGGTTAATTAGAATTTTTAGATAACTGGAACCTTTCGCGAACACTTCTGGAATGAAAAAAATATTAGAGAAAAACAGGGTTTTAAAACATATATTTTTACTAGTCTTTAAAAAATTGTTGTTTCACAACTTGATCGTGAAAACCAGCCTGACTTCTTGCAGAATTTTCCCAAACTAAATTTTCTCATACGAAAAAATCATGATTTTTTTCCCTCCAACTTCGAATTATCCAAAAAAAGTTTGAATTACCAGAAATTTTAACATTAAACTATATATAGACAGCAACGCGTTTTGTGTTTTTCTCTATTTTATTTATTTTTATTTTATTTTTTTTTTGGATAATCTAATGCCCATTTTAACATTGTTCAGCTGGAGTGCATGGATACCGATTATGCTTTTTAACCTACAAATCAAGGTGTAACATCCAGAATCTGAATATTTTTGTCGTCATTAAAAGCATGGAAAGTATTGAAAAGTTCAGTTTGTAATGCGTTAATGAAATTATATTTCCTTGGTAGCACACATAAGAATGATAAGAAAAAAAAATTAGAAAACAGTTTCGTAACTGATCATAAGATTTTGCTAATTATTATCCATGTGAATGTTGATGGCTAAGTTGCAATTTGTAGTAATTTTACAGATCCAGGATAGATTAATTATATTATTCGAATTTCGGATAATTTGAGCTTTTTCCGAGTGACTTT
The DNA here is from genome assembly GCF_987345545.1 of Pholcus phalangioides. Classification (NCBI taxonomy): domain Eukaryota; kingdom Metazoa; phylum Arthropoda; class Arachnida; order Araneae; family Pholcidae; genus Pholcus; species Pholcus phalangioides. The sequence goes on from NW_028301597.1 coordinate 34,777,786, forward strand.
GGACTTCGAAATAAACAAGTTCGACAGCTTAAATTAATGTAATCAATTTAAGTAAAGTAATTTACTTGACTAAACTCATTTAAATAATGAAAAAATTATTTTCAGTACAGTAATGGCAGAGAGGAACTAGTGTGGTCATGGTTTACTCTTCATATCGGGTCACTCCGCTTACGGTTTCATATTTTTGCTTTTTCAAGAGTGACCCCTTTAACGAGGTTTTACTGAATAAAACCATATTTATATGTAACTTTATACTTTGGTTTCGGCTCAATAGTTACGTTTAAAATATAGGATATTAAAAATTAAATTTTTTAATATCCTATATACAATAACTGATATTTTTCTCGTAATTTCCCAGATGATAAATACATATATAAATAATTTTTAATTCTTCCTGAAGGGGAATCTATCAGAGATGAGTCAGTGTTTCAGGAAGAAGATAGAAATAATAATAATAAGAGAAGAGAGCAAATGAAAACGATGCGGAAAATGACTAAAAGAACAGCAGAGAGCAATGGATCTCGAGGCAAAAATAATAAATAAAAGGGAATAAAGAACAAAAAATAAATAAAGAGATAGATAGAGATAAGAAAGAATTCTCTGTGGCGTAACATGATTAGTAAGGGGTTTCGGGTTCGATTCCAGCACAGCCTGGAGCAGCCACCTGTATCAGGTTTTATCCGGGGCGGATCCCGTCCCCAGGGGTCCAACCTCAGACAATTCGATTGGGGACCTTGGGAGTTTTACACGCTACGAAGAAGATTGAACATCGGCATCTTGTGTGGATGCAATAGTCAATACGGGCGAAAAAGAGATGACCGTTACCCGCTGCAATGGACGCCGCTGTCCGTGTGGGAGGCTGGGGGGGGGGGCGGCTTCACCGGGACGATAAACAGCTACAGCAAATCGTGACATGCTACCTATAAAAGACTAGATTACGTCCTCGTTTCTCTTCTTCTATGTCTTTTTTTGCTTTTCCTTGATGCTCTTATGTGTCTTTTAGCCGCGGAGAGAGGACTTTTAGCCTAATAACCTTTTGTTTTCGTTATTAATAATACATTGAAACCTGGAAACGTTTGCCGTAAACGCTGTGCGAGCGCCGTAGCTTCTCTAACAACATTAAAGAGTACCTTAAACTGTGGAATTTCCATTGAAAATACTGCTAATTTGATACCTGTTTTGTGTTTCTAGAATTCAATCTAACAAAAGAGAGCTTCGAGACTAAAACTAATATTAGGTGTGCAACGGGGCTGGATAAATCTATTACCCGATATGCCCAGGATATTTAAAAAAAAATTTCCAGACATACGTTTTTCTAGCCACACATGTCCGACACTATCATATGAAATAGTGCTCCGGAAACTTATTATACAGCGCGATTCAGAAAACATGGGGAAAACTATAAGAGGTGATCGTACATACCGATACAAACAATTCTGTGGTGTTTGGTCAGAACATGATATCTACAAAAAATTTCTTTTAGATCTAGTAGTAAGTCTTGCTAATTAAATAATCAAATCTTGACTAGAATTCTTACTGAGCAGTTTCAACTTTAAATCAAAAAAAATTTTTCTGAGTTTCATCTGAAAGTTTTTTTTATCAGTATTACTCGAAGGATGAAACCTTGGAATAAATATTGTTGAGGAATTTGATATTTCAAGACGAAAGTGTTGGTTAATTTTAACATCAAACCAATAATTGATAATTATAATTTACTTATATATGTATTTGATACATTCTTGTTACATTTTTTTACAAAATAAATTCAGATTTTACCATAGAAATTCATTATTTAGGAACCAGGAAGGGGGATGCCCAACCCTTGTAAGTCACTCTTCTCATTGAATTTTCCCAGATAATTTCACGAAAATATTGATGTGGTCCCCAATACGTACATTCTGGGATGGAAAACTATAAAAACCCCCACATTGAACATTGATTTATTAAATAACAAGCAGCATGGAGCCGCTCCCGATAAAAGCAACAAAAAGTCAAGTGATTAGTGGCTTTAACAGTCATCCATGTGACAATATCGTGTACTATAAAACATAAATATAGATTTAGGGGCAATCTGGCCCAACAGCAATGATTAATCTAGAATTCTCGAATACAACACTCACACCCGTCGATCATCTCTCGACGCTGGGAGCGTCTTCGAAGTTCGGTGAGCGTTCTGTGTTCAACGGTAACCTAGGATGATGACATTCCACTCATGTTTATCTAGTCAGTCCAGGCTCTTGCACCGCCGCTAACGTTGCTGCCTAGACAATGTCCAGCCGCCATGGTGTTCGTAATCGTTCAGATGAAATGTCTTCATTCCTGTATTCACGCATCTACAATGAACTGCCACTTCAGCAGTGGAAAATCTAGAATTGCAGTCGCATAATCGGGTATCACGGTGGCCATTGTAAATAAAAATTAAAATCGTTCGCTGATGCGTTCCTGCAGAAATAGTTGTAATTACTAGATAATCTTATTGGCAATGATTATAAATTGTCTCAAATTCGAGGACGGTCAAGCCCAATATACGTCATGCACATAATTGGTAACTGATAAGTAATTGTATTCTTGTGTGTGGCTAAAGATGTGAACGTTCCTGTTCTACTCTAAATCAAAAGAAAACTGGCAAAGGTATAAAGATTATCTTTTTTTTTCCAAACAACCCACTGAAACGATGATTCCCGTATTCAAGTCGGACGTTTCATCTCATAACCTTACTTCAGATCCATGCAAAAATCACCAGTACTGTTCAAATTATCAACTTTAACTAGCATTTTTTCTTAAAGTGGAACTTTAACATTAAGACACAACTTACAATTTTTTTGAAAATCTGAAGCAATACTCCTAATATTCAATAATAACTTCACGTTTTATAAATTGCTATGAAAGTTTAATGTGAATTAGGTTACACTTGCCTAATATCTACGGATTGATTGTTTTTTTTTTTTTTCAGAAAATATCGAAGACGAGATTCTTTTACCTCAGTAATCAAAGATATATTCTCTTCTCTCAACCCAAAGTACTGCTGAAAGCACTTCTTGACTCTTTCTTGCCACTGAGTGTCCTAAGACGAATCTAAGTAAAGGAAAAAATGGAAAAGAAGTTTCATATGATGGGGAGCAGTAGAGAGAGAGATATATATCGGGGCAAAAAAAAAGTAAGTATCTTATTAAAAGCAAGAGTAAAGACGTTATAAGCCAAGTACGTCAGGATAGTCAACATAGTTCAGTGGCAGGTTGCTCAAGGCTATTGACTTTGGGAAACCGCAGAAACATTAGGAATCGCAAGAGAGAGGGATGCTTTCTCTCATCACGCTACTGAGTTATATTTGTGATATGTGCCATCACCATCTTATCCGAACTCTGCGTACATCTTATCCCACTTCGGATATCTGTAACATCCCTCTATACCTCGATGATAATAATAATAATAAAAAGTCATCATCAGACACGTGATGAAATTCCTAATTTACACAGGAAAAAGTTTCATCCGAAAGTAACTTTTTTACGTTCCCATTCCCATTGAGTAATCTTCAACAAGAACTTAAACAAGGATGCTAATCTCTCCCCTTTCCTAGAAGTATTGCCTAAGATTGTTTCTTCTGGACTGTCTCAGATTCTGATTAAACAGGAGACTTAAAAGAAGACAAAAAAAACCATGAATAATAAATGATAAAGAGAAAATGTTTTATTCATTTATTTTCTTCACGTTTTATTTTTACTTCAAACCGACGTCTTCTTCTTTTGCTGTTTTCCATCGATTTCAAATGCTTAATTACTACGTAGATTACGATTGTGTCTAATCTTTGAGTTGAGTTCTTATTTATTTCGTAATTATTCATCCTGTTTTGTGTTTCTACGCTTTGCTGTTGGCGTTCAAACAGTAACGCTGTGGCAGATTTATTTGAGCTTGGCTGCACCAGAAAAACAAAAAGGTTTTCCTGATTGTTCATTGGATCTAAAAGATTAGGAAATTTTTAAGTGTTATGCATGTTATGGATTGAGAAGATCATGCACATGTTGAAATTAGATGTCAGAAACTGGCAAAAGGAATGGATACTTTTAGATTTTGATTAGACAGCAAAGGGCCATAAAATGTTACTCGACTGTGTACTTCAGAATTAAAAGTGTTTCTCCGATACGAAGGAGAAAAAAATTACAAAAAATGTTTCTAACAGCTGTTTTTCACCGCTGTGATGTTCTAGAGCAGTGATTCCCAACGTAGGCGTAAACGCCTCCTTGGGGCCGGTAGAAGCTACGGGTATAACATAGGGTCGCTATGGCTTAGATTGTGTTGGGGGGGGGGGTGATGGGAAGAAAAAAATTCCTGAAGAAGGGGCCGATGGGACAAAAAAATTTGGGAAACTATGTTCTAGATTGCAGAACATAGTTTCCCAATTTATTTTGTCCCATCACCCCCTTCTTCAGAAATTTTTTTCTGTCATCGCCCCCCAACGCAATCTAACCCATAGGATCCTATGTTATACCCTAGCTCCTACCGCCCCCCTGGAACATTCCATCGCCCCCAAGGGGGCGTTAACGCCCACGTTGGGGATCACTGTTCTAGAGCAACGTTTCGAAATCTGTGGTCCATAGGCAGACTTAATGAAAAATTATTCATCCGCTGTAATACCTATATTTGGGTTGAAATAAAATTATACCCCTTCATACTTACGTTCACCATACATCATCAAGGAGAATGCAGGAAATTGCGATCCTAAAAGCGGGATATCACTAAACTTGGCCGAAAATTGCAATTTATCGTTTCATATGCGATTAGCTAATTTCTGCTGAAATTGCTGAAGAGTGTAGAGATAAAAAGCTGCTGCAAATCGTAGTAAATAACAATGTATTTCACGAAAAAAAATATTTAAATGCTCTGATGATCATATTTCATTGAGAAAAATAAAATTAGGTAAATTGGGATCGTAAATACCAATCCGAAAACCTTGTAAGAAGTAGGCACGATCACCAATCGTAATTAAAATTCCAAAAAAAAATTGAACACCGCTGAATGGAAACGCTGTGCATTCAGGACTTTTGTAAATATTACAAATTCAAATAAGCATTCTTGAAAACAAAATACGGGACACACATGTATAAACAAATGCAAAACAACAAAATTTACAGGAATGTCCCGTAACACAAGACACAAGTGGTCCGCTAAGTTGTTCCAGACATTTTACTGGTTCTTGTTTCCAGAAAGGATGAGAATCACTTCTTTATGACGTCTGAATAGTTGATTTTTACGCCGGAACAGCAATTAGTTACGTTTTGCTTACCGGCTGATGCAACACCCGTTATAGATAAGAAAGCCTCCACACTGCTGACGTCACAACTAGTGACTTACCCAGGTGAAGGCCGAAGGAAGACGTAGCAGTGAACCACCAACCATGTTTTTACGTGTTTTTATCTGCTGGTGTTGGTGTTTTTAAGGTTGCTAGGTGGCATTTTAAAAATTTGTTTTTGTGTTATGTTCCTTTTTAATTTTAATTAATCGTGCCTTATGGATGCCAAGTGACAGAGGGGCTTCCCTTATTTTAATTTACTGAAAAATGAAATCATTCGATCATCAAAGGCTTCCTCCTATAATCATCAATACTCGTTGGAGGAGCATCAGTGCATAAAGTTTTCCAGCAAGTATTTTTATTGGATTTAATTTTATCATTGCCAATGAAAATCGTGACACTATTTACAATGAATAAAACAAAAGAATTTGTATCTATGTTTTATATATTTGAAATTGTGGGATTTTATAAAGGGTGTTCTGTTAATAGACCGACAAACTCTCAGAGGGTTGTTAGTAGACATCAAGAGGAACAAAAATTGCAATTGGTGTCGAAAACCACGGTGAGAGGGTGAAAATCGCGAAAAAAGCACGCTGGTTTCGACGTCACGCTGGAACGACAAAAAGTACAGTAATAACTACCAAAAGATTTATTTGATTATATATACAAAAGTGGCGACCGCTGACGTCATTGCACACTCTACAACGACGTAAATACTGTTCCCAGACGCGCTCGAAGATACCAGGTATGATTTTTATTTCTGCTGCAGCGACGACAATCCACACTATCAGATCCTCCGGTGTGTCCACGGGTGTCAGATATGGTGAGCGAACCCACGAAAGCATTCAGCGATCCACTGATGTCGACCTTTCGCCTTCTCTGGGCTCAGAGCCTGTATGCGTTTTTCGTGATTTTCAATCTCCCAGCGTGGTTTGAGACACCATGTTCCATTGCATTTTTTGTTCCTCTTGATATCTACTAACAACCCTCTGAGTTTGTCAGAACACCCTGTATAATTTGCGGAATAGGCTATTATAGGTTATTATACAGCATATTCGTGTAAAACTCTTGTCTAAATCTACCCAGGGCAAAAGTACGTTCATGCGGTATAGAATAATTATTTGTTTTAAAATACAGTGAAACTTCGATGTAACGATACTCTGTGGACCAAAAAAAATATCGTTGTAGAGGGATTATCATTGTATCGAGAGGTGGCAGTTTAACACTAGAGTATAAACATTTCCAAACAAGACTTAAAAAACCATCGTTGTAGAGGAGTTTATCGTTATATCGAGTATCGTTGTTGTGAGGTTTCACTGTAGTTAATTTTTCAAAACAATTATTTCGATTCAAAAGTGCATTGTATATAAAACTCGGATAAGTTGCAGAGAAAGAAAAGCTATACACTTAGCAACATTATTGAATATTGCAGGGCTCCCACTCAAAAAATTAGAGAAAGTAGGACGGGGGTGGGTTTCTAAGTCAAAACCTGCACAAACATTAAAATCATCATAACTCCCTGAAGTAAAAAAATATATATTTACAGCGAGAAAAAGCAACCCATACATTTGTGGCACCAGGGTCTGAAAAGGTTATTGTCATTATAGCCGAAGAGTCGTTGTAAGCGTGTCTGACAGTACCTATAAATGATATAAAAATTGCCGAATATTTCATTCGGAAACCAAAAAATGTCATCCGCACCAAACTTTAACATTTCTTACGGTAAAAATTGAATGATCAGGATACATTACAGACATTTGTTCCGATCCATCTATTTCACTGAAAAGGAGAGAGGGAAGAACATAACGCGCACATTTCGTACATACATTTCAAGACACAAAAACTTCTTGATATTTTCCTGTTTTAAAAAAGAAATTCTACTCTTTTATTTGCGGACTCAGTTCATGCAAAAATATATTTCCTAAAAGATAAAAAATGAATAAATAAGTATAAAAAAAAATCGTATGTATATATATATACATATATACAAATAACATATAACATGGAAAACCTGTTAGTAAAAAGAAATTTATTTCATTTTTTTTCCTTTTTTTTGCAAGGAGAAAAGGAATATGACATGCACACCGCAATTCCATACATTCAAATAAGAATACGGAGGAAGCCAAAAGTTGAGTTTGAATGAATTTTATTTCTTCACGAATAAATAAATTGAGTTTGAACATTTTTCAACCTACTTTTATTTATTATTTTACTCCCTTAGGAAGTCCAACTTGTGGATTCTTAATATAGAATTCGCCTTAAAAGGTAACTTCTGAAGAAGCCAAGACCTTAAAATATACCGGGTGTTTCAAAAAGAATCATCCGATTTTTAAAAAAAAATCATAACTATTCAGCTTTTAATCCGTTTTGATCGAATAATGTATAGGTAGGAAAAGGGGAAATCTCGAGTTTCAAGCAGTTGCCGACAGGTAGCGCTGACGCTCTTCCTCCGGCCGCCATTTCAGTGTCTGTCAAGATTGGCTTTTCCCACAGTTAGAAACCGATTCGGATGACTTCATTTCCCAGCAGGACGGGGCACCATTACACTGGAACTTGGACGTTCGAGATTTTTTGAGCAATCGCATTCCTAATTAGTCCATTGAAATATTTAATAAAAGCTGATTTTTATATTGCTGTGGTAACTATATGAAAATTAATCATGGCTGAATAACTGTAATTGAATGTATTTTTTTAACATTCTGTCATTTATGATTGATTTCCTCAACTAATAAACGATATTTATTGCGAAATTTACTGTGTTTCTAATATGGATCCGCCGTTCGGGACCTGACGATTCAATTAAACATCACTGGCCTCCAAGATCGCTGGACCTCACAGTGTGCGGTTTCTTCTTGTGCGGTTTTACAAAAGAATACGTTTATGTGCCTCTCCTTCCGGCTACATTATTCCTTGTTTCGTACGAGGCTATAACAGTACAGATATTTTCTTGAGCAATGGGTCACGACCCAAATTTTATTCGCGGGGGCTCCTGAGATAGATCGCACGAACCAGGATCCCAGGATCTCTTGAGCTATGGGTCACTAGTCACTACTCAAACTTGATTCGCATGGGCTTCCTAGATGAGTCCTACAAATCCAGTTTGATCAGAGATTCTTGAACTATGAGTCGCGACCCAAACTTGATTCGCGGGAGGGTTACGAGATGGGTTTATTCCCTTCCAAGACGAGTCACACGAACCCACATACAGTCCTATTATAATTGCGCTTAATTGCGTTCATTGTTTTCACTAACTTCGAAGAACAAACAGCCACCAGGGGTCACAAAGCTGATTTCGTTGTTGATTTTCAGTCGTGGCAGAAAATGTTTGAGAACCCCCTGATTTAAATACCCAAACACCAGTTAGCTAGATATAAATATTGCTATTTATTTTCTTATATATTTTTCTGATTTCAATTAAGTTTTTAAGACCAAATTAAATTAGTTCATTTAAATATTTAATAAAAGCTGATTTTTATATCACTGTGCTAACTATATGTAAATTAATCATGGCCGAATTACTGTAATTGAATGAATTTTTTAACATTGTACCATTTATATTGATTTCCTCAACTAATAAACGAGATTTAATGCGAGATTTACTGTGTTTCTAATATGCATTGAATAGAAGATAGATTTATTTGAATTTTTACCTCAGTTTGAATTAATATTAAATAGGATACCCATAAAACAAAAAAGGTAAGTGGAAATAATTGAAAATCAAAGCAATGTAGATCAATTTACATATACTTAATTTTTCCTTTTCTCCAAATGTTTGTAGGAGTGAAGGAAATTTACATAAATTACTTAGTGATAATGGTAACAAAATATAATTCTTTTCCATTAAGGAAAATAAGAAGCATATGAAATAACTGTTGAAACTCTCAAAGGATATTATTCTTTTGAGTTGAGATCGTATGCCGTTGAGATTAGTATAAAATATAAACAGTACAGTGATGGGGAGAAAAAATTTAAAGAAAATTCATTATAATGGATTGCTTGTTAATTATAGTGTAATGTAGACGTTATTGTCATAGGTATTCTTATGAATGAACCAATAAAAAGTTTTAAGTATGAGTTCATCAATCTATCATTTCATATCGCGGACGATAATGAAAAAAAGAATCATAAAGAAGACTCTCATTGCAAATGAAATTACCGTATGTACTCGTGTATAAACCAGTTCGTGATCCAACTTGAGGACCACCATAACGACAGAAAATTTAGAAGATAATTCTAAAAAATTAGGCACCCACATTTTGGAGGGAAAAAATTGATATTTCTAAAATGTCAAAGTTTTCGATACAATTGAAAACTGGTCAAAATCTTCCAAATATCCTTGTTTCTACAAAGGGACACCTGTATCGTTTAGTAACAGACAATTACAGACTGTGGTGTAGTTTTGCTCCAATGGTGTTGTGAATATACACTCATGTCCATAAATTGAGGATAATGCCAGCTCCGGCAAATAAAGGTTCAGAAACAAAACAAACGTTACTTATTCATAAAGCCCATTTATTAAACAAAAGATAAAGAACAAAAACTATGGTGTATGTATGATTCCATTCATAAAAACTACGATTTTTGCTCCCTGGTGCAATTGTAAAAAATACCTCCTTTACAAAAACTTACTATTACATGGTTGGTATGATGGTTAATACATTGTATGTCTCCCATACGATGAAATACAGTCCGTACAACGCCTAGGCATGCTGAGTATCAAATTATCGATCTGATCTTGGGGAAGATCACTTCACTCAGCAAGCAATACTCTCCGAAGTTCCGGTACACATGTAGGAGGTAGTTGACGGGCTGCAACTCGTCGGCCAAGCATGTCCCACACATGCTCTATCGGATTCAAGTCAGGTGAGAATGCTGGTCATTCCATACGGGTTATATCCTCAGATTCAAGGCATTCGTTTACGATGTTTGCTCGGTGAGGACGGGCGTTGTCATCCATAAACACAAATTCTGCGCCCATGGCACCCCTAAACAAACGTACATGTTGTTCCAGAATGATGTCCCGAGAAATTTGGGCTTTCATGGTTCCGGTTTGAACATGCAGATCTGTTCTGGAACCCAGTATAATTCCACCCCAAACGAGCAATGCTGCCCCACCGTAACGGTGTCGTTCAATGATGTTGTCTTGGTGGTAACGGGTACCTGGCGTTCCCCATATGAAAGTCCGACGTGAATCAGACTGCAAGCTAAACCTGGACTCGTCGGAAAACATCACACAAGCCCACTGTGACGATGTCCACGTTGCATTTTCTCTACTCCAGGCTAATCGCTGCCGACAGTGAGTTGCCGTGAGCGGAACACATCTGACAGGCCTGCGAGCATATAGACCAATATTTCCCAAACGTCTGTAAACGGTTTGCCTTGAAACTGTGGTACCCGTGGCTGCAGATAGCTGACGAGACAGGTAGGATGCTGTGCTCTGTCTGCTTCTTTTGGCAGTTACTGCCAAATACCGATCTTCATTCAGCGTTGTAACTCGGGGGTGACCTGTACTGTAACGTCTACTGACATTTCCGTTATCTTGGAATCGTTGCCAAAGCCTAGAGATGGCACTTTGGGAATTCCAAGTTCCTCGGATACTTCCATCTGAGTACGCCCACATTCCAGGCGACCGATAATTCTACCACGTAAAAAATCATCTACATGCGTCCTTTGTGTCATAACTATTCGCTTATGGCACTGAGCGCCTTGCAGAACTCTTGTGAACAATTTCACTTCTTTGCCACCATTCCTTATATACCCCCCTCTTACACTCTCGTCATTGTGACGTACTATCGGCATCATCTGGTGGCTTCCTGAAACTTGCATATCATTCTTGCAGATGTGTGTGATAATTCTACAGGTGAAATTTTTACTTTAGATTTCGATTTCCGTGTGATTCTGAATTATCCTTAATTTATGAACATGAGTGTATATAAACTGGGGGTCGTGAATTCCACCACAATTGACACGTTTAAAAGGAGTACGATAAAAATATTGGGATAAATTGAGAAGCTATACGTACTTAGATAAGACAACCATAATATTCTTTGTGGGAATTGTATTACATATTATTAATTATTTTCGAGATATATTATTTTATTCCTGGTTGCTGAATTTTAGTTATATATTTGACTACCATATTTTATGGGTATCTTGTTTCAGTCACCTCGTTGGGCAATTTATCTGCTGTGGCATTTGTGTTGGTAAATATTTTTTCTCCCCCCATTTACTCAATCTCCACTTAACAAGACAACATTAAAACGTTTTCTATCGTATCAATGGATGCAGCATGAACAAAAGTCATGGTTGTACAAAATTTTCAGTCTGCTAGAGCCAGATATAAGAGATGGCTACCGTTCGCAAGATATAGACTGTTGTAATTACCGTGCTGTGCGGATTGATACTTTTTTTGGGAATCTCCTTTGAGCGTCTCAATGTAGGGGCTCACGTGGGCACTGCGTGTGGGCCTGTTGGTGCATGAGGAGCCTTAGATGACCTTGCATGAAAATTTCCATAAATGGTGACCAATTTGCTGTGTATGTTCAGTGTATTTCTCGTCCAGAAGGCCCCCATGATTCTGAAAAATGACTTTGCTTTCGTGCGCCGAGTTGAACCTACTTTGATGACCAGAAATACTGCACATCCCTATAAGGCGGGGAATGGGTGGTTTATATAAAACGGGCTGAAGTTTTTCCCTCAGAGATTGACAGTGTGTAAGCGATCCTCCCAATATATGAAAGATTTTCTGAGCAAAAGAACTTGCCTTATTCACGAAAAGTATATACGGTATTTTTTTAAATCGGAATTGAAACAGTATTGTTTTTCCAGAAACTCGGTGTACGAGTATTTTATTTTGTGTGAGCTTCAGTTGTAAGCTCAGAGAAATGTAATGGTTTTCAATCCGGCAGCATAAACAAGCGGACTCGTCTTCTCAACGCACGCACAGGAGCTGCTTCATTCCTTCTGTAGCTAAGTCGAACGGTATTATTCCCATAATGCTGTTGAGATGAACCAAGGTTCGATTACAGGCGAAGAGTCTTCCGAGCTTCTAGAGAAGTAGCTTTTCTTTATGCATTACAAGCTGAAAAAAAAAAAAAGAATATCAATAGACTGATAGACCCCTCGCGTATCTGCGAGCCCCAATTCAAACGCGTACGCTGCGTTGTGAAGTTCAGTGAATGCGCTGATAGCACTCAATATCTGTCAATACAGCTCAATACAGCCATAGCATGAATAAAATACCTTGCGTTTGCACTTCAGTCGAGAGAAAAAACATGGGAAAGGAAAAAGTACTCGTGTGTTTTACAAAAGAAAATTCGTCTGGAAAAAAAAAACTTGTTAAAGTCTAACAAAAAATAACTCTGAACAGTTGAAATCCAAACTTTTATTAGTCGATATTTGAATGCTGTACTATGATTTTCGGAATAATAAACTTAAGAGATTAATATTTGTTTCAAACAAAAATCATTGTACGCACCGTATAAACGTGGAAGTCACTTGCCTCTCAAATTTTGCTTCAAAAAACACGGACGACGATGAAGATAGGATGATAAATACAGTAAAATCTCGATAAGTCGAATATGCAATGGCCGACAAAAAGTTTTCGTTGGTCCGACTTATTGGAAATTCAAATTTCGGGGTGACAATAAGAAAGGTCTGTTGAAATAACAGCGCTATTTACGAACATACTTTATAAAACATAGGCCATTAGTAAAACATGTCAAACTACCGAAAAGATGAAGATATTCGAATAGATAAGCTATTCTAATTTAATCATATTTAATATTTGAATGCAGATGTTTGGAAACAAACTAGACGGGCAATACAGTTTCATGGAAACCAACGCGTACATGATATTCGTATAAATGAAACGATTTATAAATAAAGTGAGCGCAACAGTATTTTCTGTTTAAAAAATGCAGTGATTTTTGACTGTCTCTGTCTGTCTCTTCGTTATTCTTATTTCGTGAGAAAGTCGTTCACTTTTCGGAAGTAGACAAATGAATCGCTAAACTCTGCTGTGAAATGCTAAATTATGTTGCTAATGCTAAATTATTTTGTTAGATGCTAAATTATTTTGTTAGATGCTAAATTATGTTGGTTAGCTATATTATGTGGCTAAAAGCTACGTTATGTGGCTAAAAGCTACGTTATGTTGATAAATGCTAAATTATGTTGCTAAAAGCTACATTATGTTGCTAAAAGCTACATTATGTTGATTAAAGCTACGTTATGTTGATAAATGCTAAATTATGTTGTTTAAAAAAAATTAATTATGTGCGCTAACCCCTCGATGGGCTAGCGTACCAACCCCTCGACGAGTATAAAAAAACAAGCCTGCCGTTCGGAATCGCCAATAAATTGTAGGTCCCGGTCTAATTATCCCTCGTGTGCAGAAAATGACCCTGGTGCGACAAAACTGATCAATTAATGTTATCATTTTTTTTTCGTCGACAATTTTTTGCACATTTTGAAGCTAAGGTTTTTTAGGAGGAACAAACTTATTCTCTTTTCTTTAAGTTATCACTATCGGGCCCCAATACTATATGGGAGGCTAGAAGATGTTCTTCCCTCCCCCCCCCCGTTGAGAAACATTCTGTGTGTGTGTGTACGTAGTAATCTTCACTGTAATCTATATACGCGTAGAGCTATTTTTTAAATGGCGTTCCTATGCCGAAGGGGAATGCATGACAAAAAAAGCCCCCGCCTAACCTCCTTCAGTTACTGATCAGTTTCTTTCAGTTGACAAGTTTCAATTTTGTTCCCCGAGAGACTTTCCCAGGACTTTTTCTCGTTCCGTTTCAGAGTATAAAAAAAAATCTAACGAGAATATTTAGCAATTAATAATCAGGGAAAGGCAAACAGATCTATTCCGTTTTACTAACACCGTTTACCATACGACTCGTTCGACCAAACGGGACGTATGGTAACCATACTTGCAAACGAGATGTTTTCGCATATAATTATCATTTGGTTATTGTTATTAAAAAGATCGAGTTCCGATGTGAACAACAGATTAAGCGTCGTGGACTGTATTTCTTCAGTTGCATATCACTTTTTTTTTAAATTGCATATGACGGGATATACGTGACTTGGGGCCCTTCGGGTCCCATGATAAGTACAACTTTTTTTTTCTTTGTGACTCATAAATTTCTCTGACACAATGACTCTCTCCGGGCAATGATCTTATACCGCGTAAGTGTCAGAACCTGATCATGCTCGGTCTGCTAAGTTCTGTTCTGTCCGTGAATTTCTGAAAATGCCACCAGACAATGTGTCTTGGTGCGGTTTGAACGGTGTCCATGAATTTCTCATATTGCCTCTCTCGAGAGAGGGTTCTCCATTCACCCAAAAACAGCTTTCCTCGAACTCCTTGCACAACCTGATAATTTTCGTATACGTTGTTGTGAAGGACTCCACACATGTGGGATCTACCTCGCCGTAGAAATGATTCCCAGCAGATCGCTTCATCAGGTGATTCACCAATTCATCCCATCACAACGCACTACATCATGAGGTTGCTCCCAGCCACTCCTAAGAAAATCAGCCGCTTTCACCAGTTCATCTCATCATCCATCCGGACATGTTCGGTCCTAGGAACTGTTCAAGAACTCGTGAGTTCTCAGCCAACATCAGGGACACCACGAGGACTTATGCGTAAGTGGCCACAACAGCTGTGACTAGAGTTTTAGAAATCCTGTGTAATTCGATACCCCACCTTTTCACATGTGTCCCCTTCATCCTTAGTTCCGATGTCGGAACGTAAGCCGGGCAGCGTAATTACAATCCCTACTTTCTTAGTAACACAGGAAGTATTAGCACGCCGGTGGTTGGTTACAGCGAACAAAAAAACTAGCAATACGTCACGAGAGGCGGAGTTTCGGACGAAAAACTGAATTTCAAAGTTCAATAACGAAAAATGGAAGCATTTTTATTGAATCAGTAAATGGCCGCTGGTCCAGCTTCGTGAGTCATTATTACTGTCTCCTTGATGCACGGGAATCGCATTTGATTAAATCAGAAAGAAAAAAATGGAAACATTTTTTAGTAAATCAGTAAATGAGAGCAAAGATAGAAGCATGGGAAAAAAATCTGACGGATTTCAGACCGAATCGAACACACAACCTGTGGTACGTGAGTCTCGTACTATAACCATTACTCCCACGGTGGACGTCGGATTTAAGTGAAAGTAAATGTATGTATTGTTAAACATCGCCAGCAAAAGTTTCACCATGAGTGACACACACACACGTAATGGTTCATCACTCATTTCGGCGCTAAATTTCTACAATGTAGCTATAAATGTAGGGATTGTTTATAAGCAGCCGGTCATTGAAATTATGGTAATATTGTGTCTTGTTGGATTACTTGAGCTATCTATTCTAATGACAGACAACTCTTTCTCTGAAGTACCATTTTTCCCTTCTCTCTTCTTCTCAGTAATCATTGAGTTTTCATGTACCTAAATGGAAGGTCTAACTTTCCAAACTAAACATTCCCCCCTTCGTAACAATGTCTGCCCTTCCCCGTGCTTTTTGAAATTGCATCTGGATACTTTTTTTGATACTTTTTTATTTCTTTATCGACAATACTGATTACATTCGGGGTTTTTTTTTTTGATTCTATGATTCATTTTGGATGACCAGACATCTCTCGCCCATAATACTAATATCTCATTTGTTGAACACCTATCTCCTCTCACCCGGCAAAGAGATCTGTTGGGAACTAGAACATGAAGAAAATTATTCCAGAAGCTAGCGATTTACATCCATCTTTTATTGATATAACAGTGGAGAAATATTTTATTTAAAGGAGGTAAATTCGATGTTCGATAGAGAAACTTCCCCATTTCCTAAAATGCAGAACAGCGTGGAGATAACTTAATCGTCATGGTAAACACGGTGATGCAAATGCGACTCGCGTCAGCAACCCCCTGAAGTTTCACGTAACCAGTCTTTTGTATCAGCGATTATCAAACGTATCTTTCTACGGGTTGTAACGAAAGCCTTTGTTTTGAATAGCAAATTCTTTCAAAATGCTACTAAACTCATTGTAATGTTAGCTGGCGAGGGAATTGTTAGTCTGATCGAGTATCGGGCGGACGCCGTTTATACCATCCTATTCTGATAGTCTTTGTCTGTTTCCGTATGCATATTAAAGGAATGAATGCCGCCGAACCACCTAATGGCTGATAAGAGTTGAGTCTGAATTCTAATAATTTTCTTTTCAAGTTTGATCCAATTCCTATAAGGCTAACTTGATGTAATTATTCGTGTGTGTAAGACTTGAATGCTAAGATACTGCTAATGCAATCAATGGAAATGCCAATTTCAGTGGAGGAAAAACCTATTTGTTTACGATATCAATCGTATCACCATGATGCAATTAAGATACTTAGATGTCAGAAAACATGTGTAAAATCACTCATGAAATAATTGAGTGATACCAACAATAAAATATCAACAATGTCCAGAAAATTTGTCCGAACACCGTTCAAACCGTACCCGGGCACATTGTCTAGTGACAATTTCTGTAATTCGCTTACAGCGGTGCTAGAACAGAACGGACTGAGCACGACCAGGCTCTGAAGCTTACGCGATATAAGCTCATCAATCGCCCGGAGGTCATAGTCGTGCCTGAGAAATTTCTGCATTACAAGGAAAAAGACATTTGAGGATGTTTAACGTGGGATTTAAAGGACCAGAGTCACGTATGTGTATCCAGATGAAATTGTAAAAAAAAAAAGCACGTGGAAGGGCAGGAATATACGAAAATTATCACGTTGTGCAAGGAGTTCGGGGAAGGCTGTTTTGTGGGTACGTGGAGAACCCCTCGAGAGAGAGACAATATGAAAAATTCAGTGACACCGTTCAAACCGTACCAAGACACGTTGTCTAGTGACAATTTCAGAAATTCACGGGCAGAACAGAACTTGGTGGACCGAGTATGACCAGGCTCTGACGCTTACGAGATATAAGATCATTGTCTGAAGGGCGTCCTTGTGCCAGAGAAATTTCCGATTTGCAAGGAAAGAAAATTTGGGTTCTTAACATGAGACCCCAAATCGCGTACGTCTATTCAGATGCAATTTCAAAAATTATGTGCAGGGCTCAGGCATATACGAAGATTATCAGGTTTTACAAAAAATCATGGGGTCTCCGGTTTCAGGGTGCCTAGAATACCCTTTGGAAATACTGTATAGGAAATTCACGGACAGAAATTTCGATAACCGTTCTTCACGCGTGTATTCTTTCAATGATTGACAGATTCTACGGGATACCGAGAGAATTAGTGGGTGCGAATGTCATGTGATTCTCTTGGTCAGTCGATCTCTTTTGGACAATCGTTCAAGATGATGAATCCGATGATGAAGGGGGCAGCGGCAGTCCAACGGTTTTCTGTCATGGAAAGAAAATAGAGCATATAATTTTTACACTGGAACCAATGCTGCCATCTACAATAAATACAAAATACAAAGTGATTATAATTAAAGTTCCCTACTCGGAGTAGTTATTTTTTTTCTTTAAAAACTGCTTATCAGAATACAGCCAATTTTTTAAGATAGCTTAATGAGACGACGGGACAGATATTAATGAAATAAACTGAAATTAATTTTTGACCAACAGATGGAAAAAGTGGAGCTTTTTTTATTGAATTTCCTTTTTACCCATGGACAATATAGCGTATGTACCAAGTTTCAATGGAACAAGCCCTCCAGAACAGGCGCTACATAGGTCGAAGTAGTGTCAGTATACTGAAAGTACTCAGACCTATTGAGTTCCCGTTCTAGAGGACGTATTCCGTTGAGACTTGGTATATACGCTATATGGACTATGGGAGAATGTAAAATGCAATAAAAAGCACCATTCCTCACCTGGTGGTTGAAAATTGAACTTTTTTTTAATATTTCACAAATCTTTCTCCCATGTTCTCATTAAGATATCCTAAATATTTGGCTGTATTCGGTAAGCAGTTTTTAAGAAAAAGTACTCACACAGAGCACGGGAGCTTTAATTATAATCACCTTGTATCGTAAATCATCCTATTGTTGGTTAGTATAAGATATTTTTTATCTAACATATATAGCATTATATATAATTAATTAATTAAAAAACAGAGCTGAAGTTCTGCAGTCGACACAAATACATATCAAGAAACTGTGCCACTCATCACTCAAGTGATCCGCAATTATGCCGCTTATTATTATCCGTAATTATTTCCGCTTAAGTAATTTGGGAATATTCCGCGGGTAACTTGAGTGATGTAGAACCACACTGGGGCCGCTGAAGTGCTCTAAAACTGTGCCACATGTCACTCAAGGGATCTCAAATGAGCCACTGGCCACTTAAATGCTCTGGAATTGTGCCACGGGTCATTTAAGCGATTTGTAAATGTGCCGCTTAGTTCATTTTAACAAAATTAGGTTTGAGGGGCAAGCCACATCAGGTAACCTTCAGGGCTACATTTGGTCTGCTGATCAAGGTTTTATCATATATGGCTTAAAGTGTGGGTAACAGTGAGTTTCTTGAAGTGAAATTTTGAGTTCTTACCCTTGAAATACCATTGAAATTAACATAAATCGACTAATAAAATAACATATAAAGTATATATTGAGTAAGGTATTTTCGAAATTTTAATTTTTTTTAAATATTTTTTGCATAAAAAATATTTTATTCGTCTGTGGGGGGAGGCGCACGAACTCCGTATGGCCCCTCCCGCGTACGTTTCTGATCTCACCAATAGGAGGTAGGGGGTGCGTTAGGATGTAGGAGGCAGTGATGACAAAATCTTGCTGACAAGGGGGAGAAGGGGGTCAAAAATAGCTAAAATTTGCTTGCGTAATACTTGAACGGCCCTCTATATACAGGGTGTCCTGTAAGTGCTAATGCAGCCTTTACCTCATCAACCGCCCATCGCAGAGGTATGGTTTCAATTTAAAAAATGCTTAAAAGGCGTTTGAATAATATTCGCTGCACAAGCTGGACGCATGACGTCGCTAACATCAGAGGACAACAACTACGACGACAAAACAGGGAATAAAAATGTTCAACGCCAGCTGATGAACTAAATGTTTGCCTCAAATCATTAACACTCTGACACGAAGTTAAAAAAAAATATTATTATCCACCAACATATGAGTTTCAACTGTAAAATTACTCAGCACTGCTATCATTTTTACATCAGTTGATCAAACTTGACAATAGAAGAATTCCCGTAGATCCAAGCACTGGACTGATTACGTTCCCATATGGATTTTGCCAGTTGTTAAACGCAGTTCAAGAAGTTGCAGACAAAGTCTTCCCAAACATTCAACAAAAGCACCGACACCATGAGTGGCTTTGTGAGAAAGCGATTCTGGCGTCGAAAAATGACAGTGTGAGCAAGATCAACAAAAAAGTCCTAAAAATTATTCCGGGAGACACCACATATTACAAATCGGTTAACACTGTCATAGACACAGCGCAGACAGTTTTGTATCCTGCAGAATGTCTGAACTATTTTTGGATATTTCGGGTGTGCCACCACACAACTTGACCCTCAAAGTCGGAGCGCCTGTATAATGCTTTTAAGAAATTTGGAGACACCAAGACTCTGCAATGGCAACAGACTCTGTGTGAAGAAATTGAACGATTACATCACTGAAGCAACGATTTTAACTGGATGTGCGAAAGGAGAGAAGACGTCTTCATTCCACGTATCCCAATTATCACTGAAGAAATGCCATTCACTTTCAAGCGATTACAGTTCCTGATTCGTTTAGCTTTTGCCATGGCAATCAACAAAGCGCAAGGCCAGTGAGCAGTGGCAGGTATCAACCTACTTGCGCCCTGTTTTTCACACGGACAGCTTTACGTCGCCTGTTCGCGTGTTGGTAATCCCAAAAATTTGTACATCTACACACCAGATGGACAAACAAAAATATTTTGTATCCACAAGCGATTGCCTCAAGTTTTAATTAAAATATTTAAAATAAAAGTAATTTTTTCTTACTTGATGTAGAAATTGTTTTGATTAAGAAATAATTAATAAGCTATATATATGTATATAATTTTTTTACGGGTGAGCAACGTCGCCGGGTATCAGCAAGTTATAACATAAAATTTAAACTGATGTACAGCATGAAAATGAACAATGTGTGTCTGTGCGTAGCTTCGTACCATATATTATTCATTTCAATGCTGTGCTCACCGCTTTTAAATCAACAACCGATTTTACTTTCAGAATCGTAACACATAGTTTTGTTTTTATTTTATAGGTGGCAGCACGAGTTCATCCAGATAAACTTTGTTCCTCGAAAGTATAATAATAGAATATATATTCTTATATTCTAATTATTAGGAGGTAAAAATAATTTATAAGATGAAAATGTAAATATGAGATAAAATTATAAATATGAGATAAAATTATAAATATGAGGCATGATGTCAGAGAAAATTACAAAATTTCCTTCCAGTATTTTTTGTATTTTCGCGGGTTCGCGAATTATTCCTCCCATCAATGCCGGTCCACGATATTTTTCACTTGATTTCATCGGTTCCGCAATTATCAAAAGGTTGAAGAACATTGCTCCAGAAAGCGTTAGAGGCGGTCGGGGAAATGAGGCACAATAATGGCGAAAAAACAATAAAAAATTAAAAGTTCAACCGAAATACCCGTCACCCATCCCTTGGGACACATTGACTTTTTTTAGAACTGTCACGGTACCCTATCCAGTACATATCCGGCAGGGAGAAATGATAAATAAATTCTCGAGTTTATTTACTGGCGGAGGCAGATTTTGGGGGAGGCGGGGGTGCCAACCCCTCTTTCTTTCTCACGTCAGCTTTTCTCAGAGCTGTCTATACTCTATCTATGCCCCGCTGAAAGTCTCTAGGGGCGGGACAGCAATATATGATTGATTGACTATCTATACTCAATCACCATCTGCTGACAAGGGAGACCGGCCAGCGCTTCAGCCTTTAACAGTTCTACTTGACCGTCCGCGAAAGGCACCTTAACACGCACTTATCTCGGGCTGACGTGGGGGTCAAGTTACTAAGGCCACAGATAGGAAATAGACTGGCCAATTTTTGACTTAGGTTGATATAGCACCCATCTAGCCCGTGACCCCCCCCCCCCACTAGACTGGCCGATTTGACCTATCCGATTTTAATCAAAGGTAGTTAAAAAACAAAATTACTCTTACGAACTACCGCCAACAGGCAACCATGCAGGCTTCAAAACATCGTCAAAGGGATTGGTGGACATTCTGGAACACATAAAGAAGCGTATTGCGTAAAGCTGAAAACAGTAAACAAAATTCTAGGGACTTTTTTTTATATTAGAATCCAAGGTAAATCATATAAAGCAGTGGTGCCCAACCTTACAGACACTTTTTGTTGAATCAAAACTTTCCACAAAGGCCGAGGACCAACAAGTTTTACTGCAGTATAATTGTTGTCGTGATCTTGATAGTATGAAATGTCAATCGATGAATAAAGATGGTCAATAATCATACTGATACACAACTTTCCACAATATTGCTGACTCTTATCCAGTCCAATACTAAGAAAAACTTCCTCTAATTCCTGAACAGTAAACTAAATCATATAGCATACGTTTTTTTTTTTTCTGGCCTCTCAGTGTATAAGAAATGGTGTTTAAAGTATCTTTTGAAAAAATAAAAACCTTTATCGTATATCATTTTAAAATATCAGGGTACTATTATTTGTGCTAGACATGAAAAATTTTGTTAAAGTTTTCCCTACAAAAATGTATTGTATTTTTGAGATTAGGTGAGAATAAATCATGATCTTAAGCATCGGAAGACACTATATCTTCTTTTGTATTTCTTTTGAAGCGTTCTATAGAGATCGATAGTCCAGAGTATCCTATAAATCCTAGTTAAGTCATCTTTGTATGAGTCAACGGAAAATTTCTAGGAATATCTGCGACGCGGCTCGCGCGAGAATATGGGTGTCCGGATGACTCAGCTGATGCCACTGAGATGGAATGAATCGAATTTTTGATTCATTGCCCAAATACAACCGTCCAACGCCGGGAAGTTTATATGAGGTTTGAATTGTATTCAATTGTAATCGTTAATTAAATTTTTACCATCACAATATTTATTGAGGGGGTTGGTATACCTAAATTTTCCAAAAAAACACATTTTCAAATTTTTAAATACTATGAAATTTTTTGCCTCTAACTGTGTTCAAGTTTTTGTTCTACTTGTACTAAATATATTTTTAAAGTATTTTAATATAAACTGCTGGCAGGCATTACACATACTAATGTTTTTCCCTAAAATGCTTTTTCTCAAAACTAAGTTATTTGTTAGATAAGGAAAATTTTTTGGAACACCACTCATTCAAATGTCTTGAAACTTTGTGTGTGTCTCTCAACACTATGGTGATGCACACTTTAACATGAGGATTTTTTATTAAAATTATTTTAAAAACTTTTATGGCAGAAAATAGGGGTAAATTTTGGTGATTTTTGAAAAAGCTGAATGTTTTTGGATTTAAAATCCGATAAAAAAAATACCAACAACTAAAATCCTAAAAACTCATGTTAAAGTATATAACACCATAGTGTTGAGAGACACAAAATTTCAAGACATTTGAATGAGTGGTATGTGAATAAAAATGTTCCTTATCTAACAAAAAACTTAGTTTTGAGAAAAAAAAACCACATTTTAGTGAGACATTAGCATGTGTAACGCCTGCCAGCAGTTTATATTAAAAAATCTAAAAATTATTTTATTACAGATAGAACAAAAACTTGAACGTAGTTATATATAGTCGCATAAAATTTCA
This sequence comes from Pholcus phalangioides, assembly GCF_987345545.1. NCBI lineage: Eukaryota > Metazoa > Arthropoda > Arachnida > Araneae > Pholcidae > Pholcus > Pholcus phalangioides. The sequence goes on from NW_028301597.1 coordinate 34,800,874, forward strand.
TAGTATTTAAAAATTCAAAAATGTGTTTTTTGGAAAATTTTCGTGCACTAACCCCCGCACAATAACAAGAATACCTCATGGCACAATACCTCAATACAAATACTAGGCACAAGGTAGATAATAAATATATATAGCATTTTTTTTGTTTTTAGTTTCGTTATTCTATATGCTTAATCGAATGTATCTGATGGTGAATCACGTGAGTTAACAAACTCGAACCCTCAGGCCAATTGGGACCTTTTGAGAATTTTATCCGGCCCGCAAAGCAATTCTTAAAATATTCCATAACGTATCAGGGGGCATAGTGAAAGCCTTATAACCCTCTTTAACTTCGAACCAATGATTTTACAGCCATACTCTTAATAAGAAAATTATTTCAAACAACGCACCCATTTTAGTTGCAGTTGACTCCGCTTAAACGGGTGAAATATTCTGGAATTCGATTTTTTTTTCTTCCATAGAGACAATGATAAAGATCCGTTCCTTGATAGAATAAGTTCAGCAACATTTCCTCGTTAATCGAATATCACGCTTCACACGACATTGTCATTTACACATCAACCAATATACCTATCAAATTTTTATTGCTAAAGAATTAGAGTTGATGGGAAACATGTTGCCAAGTTAAGACTTGGAAAAAATCTTAGACATGAAGCGGGAACTCGCCTCGAAGTATTCAATAATGAAAGGATCCAAAGGTGAGTCTTAAAAATGTCTTGAAAAGATTATCACCGATTCTACTGATTTTCATATGCAAAAAAATATTTTAAAAAACTGGCAGAATTATTATGGGTCGCTCGAAAAAATTCAAATATTAATATTTTGAACGCCGATGGGGGCCAAAAATTAATTTAACCAACTTACGATCACGGATGTAATATTTTGTTCAACCACTAGTGGAAAAAATTCAAACGAGTTCTGTCTGTTTTCTTTCCTCTCTCTCCTCATCATCGCGGAAATTTATTGCAACCGAATTAAAGGAAAGTAGTTCTCTTTACTTTCGCTATGTATCGTTCTACTGTATACATGTAAGAGCGAAAGAGAACAGGCAGGTCAGGGTGACAAGAGAAATGAGATAGATAGTACCTACCTACTATCACTGGGGTACGCAAAGAGGGGGGGGGGGTTTAAACCCTCCTCAAGCCGAGATTATAGTGTTATTTTGCAGGGGGAAACGTTGACCCACTCCCCCTTGAGGAAGAAAAAAAATTGAAACCCCCCGTCGGAAAAATTCTGCGTATGCTTATGCCTACTATAGATCAATTATATCTATAGTAGATGCATAATAGAGTATAGTATGCTTATCCATTATACTATACTCTATTATGTATCTATTATATATGTATATGTCTTTATACTTATCTGTTATACCTGTTTCCCTTTCAGTTTTTTTCTTACTTTTCTACTTTTTCAAACACGCGGTTACAGGTTAGGACAAGGCTACCATACTTGTCGCCGACTTTTCAAACAGAGTTTATCCGAATTTCTTGTCAATTGCTTGTAAGCGACGGGGTTAAAAATCCCGCAACCCCACAGTGTTATAGAAAGACTTTACCCAAACAACTCATGATCAGGTACAGCACAAACAAAGAAAGAGGAAAAAAAGCGAAGTAAGTTGTTTTTCTACTAGAGAAAAGCTGAAGGGGAGGAAGATAATAAAAGTGAGAAAAAGAGAGGTTTTTTTTTGTTTTTTTTTCAAAGATATCAATACACTTGAAAGACGATGAGTAGCTGACTGTTGCCATTTTTAACAATTTTTTGCGGCTTTAATAATTGCACTCGGTTGTTTTTTTCTTGTTTTATTTTTATGTGTTTCTGGGTGAGATGAATGTATTAATTTTTTTTTCATAAATTTTTGAGGACGACACCTTGGGACGCTTTCCTTGTAAGTTTTCTTCAGTTTCCACATTTATTTATTTTATTTTTGTTCTCTGTTGAGCCCCATAAAGGGCGCTAACTTTCGCGATCAAAATTTAGAATATTAGATATTGTGATCATTATAATCTATATATTTTATTAAAATTGTGTTAAAATTATTAAAATGTATTTATTTATTAAAATGCATTTATTTATTAAAATGCATTTATTTATTAAAATGCATTTATTTATTAAAATGCATTTATTTAATTTTAATTTTTTTTTATTTATTTTATTTTTATTTATTTTTTTTTTTTTAATTTTTTATTTTTTTTTTTAATTTTTTATTTATTTTATTTAAAAAAATTTTATTTATTTTATTTAAAAAATTTTTATTAAATTTTTAATTAAATTGTTTATTAAAATTTTTATTAAAATGGATTTTCTGTTTGTCTGCGTGTATGTTCTTTATACAAATCTACGATTTTAGATCTATCGTCGCCAAATTTTGCATATACAGTCGGTACCCCGTAATCGCGGTTTTATTTCCTCCATTGGAATCTTTTTGTTTTTGCACCTCAGAAATCGTCATTGATTTGTTTTGTATACAAAATTTGAGTTGTGCACGTTTAAGATGGCTCGCTAATGACGTTAGTGTCATCACTAGAGCCGTCAGCTCCCAAGAGAGAAACAGACACCTCGTGTTGGATCAACCTTTGGCCACAATGTGCGCTAAAGGACACAACCATTTCTACAGAGCCATCTGAAGAGACTAAAAGACATTGCCACGTTAGCGAAACAGGTGGGTGAAGAAGGGTTCAATGATATGGATATATAGAAGTCGAACAGAGCTAATTAATAGCAATTCAGAGGTATTGACCGAGGAAGAATTAAAGCAGTTGACTGCTCCTGAAACTTAAGCGGTACCAGATGAAGAAGATAAAGTTAAAGAAGTAGAAGACAATTTCACCATGGGTAACACAGCGAAAGGGCTTCGCACGTTCAAATCAGCAGTAGATTGTTTTCACGTCATAGATCCCTCTATAGCGCGCTCTTCAAATGTAGAAAATTTTGTAGAAGAAGCCTTGTCATCATATTCCAACATATTTGATGATGTGAAGAAGAAACAGCAAACAGAAATCACAATGTTCTTTCAAGTGCATTTTTAACTGGATTGCTGTATTTTTGAAATATATGACATCCGTATCTGTTATGGGCATCTTTTTCTCAGCCACCTCTTTGGGCATTTTGCCTGTTGTGGTATTGTATTTGTATAAGAAACATCGTCAACAATCGCTGCACCCTCTTTTACATTTCCTTATACCTCTGTGTCACCCTGCTCTTCTCAGATGGTCAATAAACGAGATATACAAGAAAAACTATGGTTTCGGTTATTCGTGGATTTCCCGTATTCGTGGTTACCCACGGAACGTAATCCCCGCAAATACGTTGGGCTGAGAAAATGGGAAATTCATTTAAAATGGGCGGGACGCATTTGTAGTCATATCACGTCCTGCTAAAAATTTTATACTTGCAGAGGTTCCTCCTGTGCGCACGGTGCCTCAAAATTTTTCTCGTTTATTGTTTCATATCTCCAAAAAATAAAATAAAATCCAACGCCATCACAAGTATTTCATGTCAATCAGTTGATTCAGTATTATTATTATTTATTATTATTAATTTTTAAAATGTGTGCAGGACTTCTCTTTCACCCTGTACATTATCCTCCTACGAAACAAAAGCAAAAACTTTTCAATACTTAAAGTATACGTTTTTCAGCCTATTAAATACTCTTAATAAATATATCCACAATAATATATTTTTTTATTATTTATCCATCGTCATTTGCAAATCCTTTCATCCTATCCAAAATCCCATTAATCCGCACTAATTTTCATAAAATTACACTCCAACCCAGCTATCTAATTAATTAAAAAAAACACTCACGACATACACCTGGATAAAAAAAAACACGAAAAAATGGTCGATAATTTACTAGAAAACGAACAAAATTCACCGTCTTAAGACTTTTATTTTTTTCATCATAGTAAACTGTTTTTATCCACTCATGTTGCCATTTATTCCATTACTAAAACAAAAAAGCTTGCTCAGTTAGGAGTTAGTAGGTTTCGAACTCAAATAGCGTCGATTAAGTTTGTATTCCTCTCCACTAGCTTTAGTCCGTCCTTGTACACACACATACATTCGAAATACTTCGCTTGGGATTTCAAACCAAGAGGATTATCCTAAGCGTACTGTACCTGAAAATTCTTCTTGTTTTCAGTTTCCTACGTCCAAAAAAAAAAATATCCAAGAGACTTTAGCTTTAACCATTTCCCAACTCACGCCACTTGTACCCCCCTCTTCTCTTAATATTGATTGAACATTGAATGCGACTTTATTTTATTATTTTAGTGGTGTTTTATTTATTTTCTTTCTTTCTATAAGACTGAAAAAGAAGGGAGAGAATGAAGAAGAATGAGGAATAAAGAAAGAAGAGATAACAAAAGGATGTTTTTTGGGGGGTTGAAGAAGGATGTAAAAGCGGTCGGAATGATGATGATCCTTTCTTGCCTATGTTTTTGGGGGGAAAACTCTTTTTTTTGTTCTTTCTTGAACTAAATCTTAGACAACAGAGAGAAATGTAGAGAAAGAGAGTCGATGCCAGAGCCCCCCATCCTAGTGGTTCTTGTGGTGCTTTTGCGCGCGTGCATTCAATGACTACTCACTCATCCTGATCTGGAACAGCATCCCTCTGTCTCTTAGAATCCCCCTCGTGTTGCTCGCTTGCTTTCGGGCATTTCTCTCTCTCTCTCTCTCGTGCTCTCTACCACGCGCTGTACTTTTATCTCTCCTTTCGCTGCCGTAACAACACCACGCTTTATTCATCTCTTTAAACACTTTGACAGGCTGGAGATGGACTCAGCATCTTGATCATTATGATGATTCGTTCTCTGAGTTATATCGCGTCGTCTATCACGTCGTTGTTGGTGGTTGGCTATTTATTTGCGACGGTCGGAGGTAATCATATAATTATTTTTTTTTTTTGTATAAATATTTTTATCTTTTCATACAGTAATTTTTTTTTAAATTTACTGATGAATTTATATTTCTCGTTTATTTTCTTGATTTCAGGAAAATAATTCACAGATTCTTCAAATTTTCCGATTCGTATAGAAAAATTTCTAAATTAGATTGAGTGTGAATATGATATGAGTAACTGAAAAAACATCAATCGTTTGATGGTTTTTAAATCCTGAATTCTTGTATACTGATGTGAAAATTTTTCATGCGAAAATGGGGTCGAGTTCAAATGAAAAGTTCAATTTTCATAATTCTCATTGGTCATTAAAGAATTAAATTGTCGAGGCGATATAACTTAGATTCCACATAGAAATTTATGACCCTCGTCCATGGTCATTTTCCAATATTAATGTCAATGCATAATTCTCAGAACAGGTTGAAATCTAAAGTATTTCACAAGACAACCAATTAGAACATGCATTATCATGTATCAGTATGGTGAAAATCGCCAAACATCATATTGCAAAAAAAAAATTTAGCTACCATATATATTCCAAAAAAATTGAAACCCGTCAAATTACCATATGCAAGAAACTGAAATTATTAAGTGTATTTTTTTTTTAATTCCTAATTAAATGCTTAAAATACAAACTCTGATGTTGGGCAGTGTTGTTACCTAACAAGTTGGCTGAGGAAAAAAAAATAACGAAAAAAAAGCAAAAAAATAAAAATCTAAGTATAAATAAAATTTATAATATACAGGGTACAATAAAGAAATAACACTGAAGAAAATTTTGTAAAATCGTGGGAGATATTTACTGGAAAAAGGCTATCAAAAAAGGTAGGTTACAGCCCTAAATACGGTAACCTAAAGTTAAAAACAATGCAGAAAAATTAACTAAAATAACTAACTATAATATTAATCGATTTGAATTATTTTAATGTTCTGAAAATTTTATAGCCGTAATTATTTAATTAAATGTAATGTTTTTAGTCTTCGTTCAAATTTTTTTACCGATATTTAATAATCTATCCACAAACATGCTTCTATATAAACGGTGCATATTTCACGTGATTTCTCCTGTGAAAATATTGTCATGCTTCAGACTTTAATTAAAGCATAGAGATGCTCTGTCTCTCATGCGTTCATGAATTATCTATTCTTTACACCAACAATCATTTTCTTTCTCATTCATTTGAAAAGTATGGGTCGTATAGGTATGGTTAACTGTAAATGTCTTATGCACTTCAAGTGCTTGCACTTCTGCTATGTAAAGCCTATGCAGTTCAATAAAAAAGTTATTGAATCTCTACATTTCTAAAATTTATTTCAGTGATTTTTTTTAATTTCCCTCGTAAAGTTTTAATACTAAAGTTCAAGATGAAATTAATCCTGCACATTACCAATAAGATCGACGAAGATCTCATAAAGAGAAGCAGTACCATTTTACAATATTGCACCCCTTATGCATGGAAAGCTTTGAATATAAAATAATAAAATAATGCTGATTGATATTTTGTCTTCGAATTTTTTGTTCTGAATTTTAATATTTTGAGAATTTATTTTTATTGCTACTAAAATAAAATTTTAAACACGATTTCCTAAATATTTGTGCATTTATGCTTGAAAATACGCTCAAGTATTTTCTGCACCCGGTCTCTCTCTCTCTCTCTCTCCTCTCTTGTAACTTTGCAGAGAAAAAATACTCTTTCGGAGAGCATAACGTGCGTGTCAGAAAAAACATACTTTTATTCCCTTACTACATAAAGTTTCATAGAAAACTACAAAACAAAAAGAATGATTTTGTATGGTGAAAAAATTAATGCATGTGAAATTAAGGTACGTGTCGATAGGTGGATAAAATGCAGAATGGCATAAACTAACTTTACCGATACATGAGCCCCTAGTCGCCCCAAAAATTAACGAATATGTATGAAATTTGAGTTATAGGTGTTTCAGATGTCAGAATATAGTGTGAGAAATAAGATATACACATAAGATAATACACATAAATATGTGTCAGAAATAAGAAGAGAAACAAAAACCTAGTTCTCACGGTTCTGCAGAGGAATATGGCCGAGGTGCATGTAAGGTTTAGTAGTTCTCACGGTTACAGGAACCAAAATTTCGGAGAATTCTAAAAAGAAATCTCGCTTTTATGCATTGCAAAGTGATCAGCGCACTATAAAAACCATCGATGGCGTTATAACGGTAGCACCATAAACGCCTGTGGTGGACGATCACCGAGAAACATTTAGAAACCAATGCAGATTACATTATTATAGAAAGATGTCTCAAACCCAGCGCGTTATCGCATCAAGCAAGAAGTCCCAAACTGAGGGGTTAGCGCATCAACCACTCAGTGGAATCTTCTTTCTTTGTATGCGTCCGGTGCTGGCATTTATGGTGCTGCAGGTACCGTAGCGTTCCAACGCCATCCATAGTTTTCCACTGTGCCGATCACTTGGCAATGCACACAAGAGAGTTTTGCTACTTGAATTTTTCGAAATTTTATTGCAGCGACCGTATCCGAGAGAGCTAGGGTTTTGTTTTCCCCCCTCTTCATTCTCGAGCGCATACTTTAAAACATCTATATCTCAAATTTCATTTTCAATAGTTATTTTTTGTGGTCGCTCGCTAGGAGCTCGTATATCTGAATACTTATTTTATGACCACCACGTATACCAGGACAGACACTCTCCACATTCCAACATCACGGCGTTAAGAGAATATACGCAGCATGAAGAAAACAAACGAAATCCGCTTCGTAAGTAGTGCTAGATACTCCGGATCAAAGAGCCCAATGGAAAGAAATACAAAAATAAAAGCCACAAGAGGCATCGCATTCGACGATATGGCTGATAATTGAAAAACACTCATATTGGAAATTACTGTAAGAGTAATAATATTATCGTTAATCAATTAATATTTGATTATATTATAATCAAAGAGGGACAGGTTTTTGTGCTGATTATACTGTGCGTTCACATAATCGAACAAACATCTTTCTTGGATGTGCCATCTCGTGCATATTTCCCTCCATATTCTTTAACAAATTATAAATCGAGATATAAAATATCTTACGGAGCACCCTGTGTATGTTTATTTATAACATTTTATTTATTCCATCTGTAGTTACTCCTTCGTAGTTGAAATTTAACCACGCGTTAAATGAATTTTACATGTTTTTTTTTTATTTGTGTCCAAAAAAAAATGTTGCGGAATATTTTAAGGAGCAGTTTAACTTTTCTTTTTAAAGTTTCGTAAGAGTTGAATTTTTCCCCCCTTTAAAAAATAGTAATATTTTTAGTTTTGTTTCTGGCGGGTGCCCAAACAGCATCTCAAGAACTTTAATGATTACTTTCGTAGTTGCATTGGAAGTTTCCTTTCATCCTTGATATTTAAATTTTGATAGATAACAAGAGTAAACTTCCATGTTATGAATAACGTTTTTATGATTCATTTATATAAACGAATAAATTTTAGAAACTTATTTCGAAGCTTTCGTAAGCGGTGACGGAAATTTCCGGTTACGGAAGAGCACCGTTCTGAGCAATTGCGAATGAGCGATGAGTGAGCTATTAGCTAATTATCAATAATAGGTTCCGCGTTAACTGAACCGAAAGGCGTATCCATTTACGTCTGTTGCGAATCGCTGCGAGCATCATTCCGCGACTACGCACTCTCATACACGCAGACACTTAGTCCAAATTGGGTAACATATGCAGGCCAAAAGCAACATCTTTATAAATGAACTAGATGACGAAGTCGTATGTGGTCAACGGTGCGTACTGTTCGATAATTCATACAAATAAGCTCCGACTTCTCTCAGTTTAATCGATAGCATATGGAGAAAACAGCATGATGGAGTTGTCAATTCTAGTGTTCATTCAGATATTTCTCTGTCACACGTCGTTAGAGACATTCTATGAACATCTCACCGGTGTTTAACATTACTATCGACCAAAAATATCTTCCGCGTGAATTTGCTGAGATAGAAAAATGTGTATGTATTCGATGGTGTGAAAGAAATGAATATAGCCATCTTTTCTAAGAAGCTTGAATGCACTTGCTTTTGTTATACACTATCTGAGAGTACCTATGATTTTTATAACTTCTAAAAAGCTCCCTCGTTCATTCAAACCAAAAACGACCCAGGCTCTATCATCTTTAGCCAATTTTAGCAAATGGCTCTGACTAAAATTGGCTGCAGACTTCTTCTAAAGACTGTTACATACGTAGCTGCAAGCTTGACAAGCATGCATGTTCAATTTTTTTCTTTTTTTTGTACAGCCATGAGCAATTTTTCTTTCGAATCCATACGGTATATGTTTGCTTGCACAAGGAACAGTTTGTACTTTGAATACAACGAGCTCGGGCGACGATGCATTCACTTTGGCTCCGTTAGTCCTTATGTACGGAAGAAAATCGATAATGTAAAAAATTCCAACACCAAGCAGAACCAGCCGAACAGTGAAGAGTTATATAATCTAGTACAAGGTATCTGCACTGTGTGTGTGTAACACACTTTGTCTTGCTTCCGCAAGCGTGGTTTGCACAAGCATCGGTGATCAAAATTCATATAATTTTCAAGCCGCATATATTGTCACAAACGTCTTCTACAGACGCTCATCCATGGTTGTCAAGCTTGCAGTTAAGTATGTAGCAGCCATTGGAAGACGCCCAAGGCATTCAGACAGGCATCAACCCACTTCGTGAAATAGTGGATATCGTAAATCAATACTTCGGTTCGATTACTACGATGGCAGACTGATAAAGTTGCATAAATCAATCCCTAAATCTTAATCCTTAATCCCAATCATAAATCAATCAGCATACTTTCTCGGTGTACGATTTTTGAATATTGCACGACAATATATTCACCCTCATTCATGCCGCTTCGTAGATTTTAATGAACGAAAGATGACGTAACATTTACAAAACTTTTAATACCATTCGTGCGCTAACGGGTTGTGTATATAGAGCGTCTTAAGTGCATCATGGGCCACGAGCTAAGTGATTTTTTTGAGCTACCCGACTAGAAATGCCTGCCTACCAATCTACATGCATAGTCTCGGAAATTTTTACCAGTTCTCATTTTCACGAGTTTCCCCATCTGCACATAAGTCACCCGAGATGTGCCTGTGCGGGCTCATGCGTTGAGATGGCACTGCGTGCATAATGATTTGCAAAATGACGACAAGCGTTGTTGTGTAATGAAATCACACCACGGAAAACCATGCTGGACTTCATAATCATTATAACTTAATGTGAATTGTCCAGTGGTGCAATCGACCAGGAGTACACAATCTCCGGTCCGTGTTCCAGTAAAAGAAAAGTACCAACACAAAATGCACACAACACGATATCATGCAGTTTGATCCATATTTCTCAAATGCAAATATGGAGGAATCAGAATCCCTACAGGAAAATACGGGGCATCGCTAGTTATCCGCAAAAAAAATTTAAAAGGTAATCTAATTCGCCATTTCTCACTGAAATCACTGAAAAATTGCAATTGGTGGGCGTTTCTTTAAATCACAGTGGATTAAAATATAATTTAGAGAAAACTTTTACACGACAAATATGTGAGATAAATATTTGTATAACTACAACAAATTATGATAATCATAATAATAATTACTATGATATATTTCATAGTTTATTATCTTTTAATCCTTGATTTTGGTAAAGAATAAGTTTGAATATCATGTAATTTTAGTATTCTGTAAATGTTGTCAGTATTAAAAATACTGGAGAAATGGGATTTTCTATAAAAAAAACTCGGGATGGCAAAAATTACTAGAATGTCGCGTAAAATGTGGTATTATGGTCACCAATTTTCCGCGCACGAGTGATGGTAATATCGCTCATCTGGCCCGTGGCCAGAAATTGTTGTGCCCCTGTAATATAAACCAAAACTAGCCATTATTTATTGACTTTCTCAAAATGCCTCATGCCTGTCTAAATACCTACGATGACTTTTAACAAACGCAGGTATATTCCAGCTTCTTTAAAAATGGTTATATTCACAGTAAAACTCGGTTACAGAGACATTAAAGTTTTCCAAACAAAGCGGAACTTCGTCGTTGTGACCAGGACATCGTCACAACCGAGGGTAACATTTTCAAGACTTTTCTTGGCGAAAAATATAATCAGTGGCAATCAAAAAAATACTTTACCTGAAATTTTTATTTTTGTGTAACTAGAGTGACCAGTTTGATCTATAAAAATACGATAAATCGGGTAAATTGATACGGGATGTCATCGATTTTCGCCAAACATATTGCTAAATGTCGATGAAATTACCAAATATTGTTTATAAATAACCCTCGGTGGGAAAAAATGTGCTACAGCAGTTTAATAAATGTATGTCACGGAAAAAAAAGACCGCAAATATGTGAGATGAATGTATATGTTAAGGTAAAATTCCGAAAAGATAGAGTGGTAAAACCTAGGTTTCACCAAGTCGAGTTGGTAAAAGCCGTATTATTCATTTACAAACGTTTTTCAGGCTCTTTCCAACTCGACTTGGTAACGACTTCGGTTTCGACTTCCGAAATGTATTATTCATTTACAAGCGTTTTTCAATTTCGGACTTTTATCAAGCACTTCGGTAAATGCTGACATTTCATTTAGCAACTCTCGTGAAAATTAGTAAACATGCGAATTTTCCAGTTTTCATAAATCTGAAAGCTTGTCATTTATTAATTACATCGATCCTGATGCTAATTAACATAATAATTAATTAGTTAATACTAATTAGTCATTCAAATTCATGAAAATTAGTAAAATTGCGAATTTTTTGATTTACCGTAACATGTACATGTAATCATGTATAACACAATTGAAGACTTGTAAATCAAAGTTAGTTCCTACAGCGCTCACAAGATGGCAGAAGGTCCAACTCCAACTGGTGTTGTTTGGGTTCAAATTTCCAAAGAATGAAACTTTTGGCACTTCATATACACTTTTGATTTTCAAGTCTTCAATCCATAAAATTGTGAAAAATACCTCCATTCCTGATTCTAGTAAAGATTAAACACTACAGTAAACTTTTCGTTGAGAAAAAACAGACGCTTAGAAAAAAAATTAGTACAGCAAAATACGGTAATGTTTCGTATAGTGGTCATTTCAATGAACATGTCGAAACTACAAACATGCAATAAACCTTCTTTTTTTTGAATGTTAGGTACAAATAGAACAAGGGACGAGCATTCCCTGGATGTGATAAACTCTAATCTTAGGAATTTCTTGGGAAAACTATTGAAACGGAAACAAGAGTGACGAAAAATTTGTCGTTATATCCGAAGATGCTATTTTTCATAGACGTTGTGAGCATTATTCTCCATAGAATCAATCCGGACCGCCAATTACTGACGTTATAGATAAGGTTTCGTTGTAACCAAGTTTTTTAGAATGCGTTTCTTTTTCATACAATCGACCATATGATTACGTTTTCTCCGTCAATAAATCCATTCGAAGATGTTTCATTTGATTGACCTTTATAGACCATCAAAAATGTAAACGATTAATTCTGTGCTCAGATGGCAAAATGTAATATGTTACTTTTTCAAAGTTTCACGAAACAAAATTTGTAAACAATATTTTGAAAAAATGTGATACTGTGGCTTTTTGACTTGTTGTAATTTGCCTCCGTTGGTTCCTCATAAACCGAAAAAGACGGACGAAATTTTGTCACCCACCAAAATTTTGACGAATGAAAGAACAGAATGCGAACGACTCAATTTTTTCGGATAAATGTCTTGTGACATTTTGCCATCTGACCACACAATTTAGCCACTATGCATTGCGTTTAATTCTCATAAGCATTGAACTTACTGCACTCGAAAGAAGTCAGATAATTATTTTCAAGACACTTACGAAGTACTTTTAGGCAACTCAAGAATCGCTGTCTAATCGCAAGAATCATAAAACGTTTGATCAGCGCGAATTCAAAATCCACGCGAGAAACTTAAATATTATATTGTCACTCCATATTTCCGCATAAATTATTGGAAATCTCACCGTACGGTTTCTCGTAGATAAAACGCTGTATCCAGCAAACTAAAAGCATAATAAATAGAAAGATATTTTTATCAATTTTAATATAAGAGCCATATATAAATCGGAGAATTTCAATCGCTCGTTTCATAAATTTTCTGATCTTTCATCAAATAGGAGAGTTAAAAAATAAAAATATATATTTTTGTATAATCCTCATCTTTTATTCAAAACATTCGTGCTTTCATATAAATATCTAAATTCCGAAGTATCGATACAAACCCCGATGGAATCGAATAAAATAACGTCGGATTCTTGCTGTATATATTTATAGTTTTCTTCGAGAGTCCGGGAAAGAAACAATAGCTCTCTCTCTCTCTCCACCAGAAGTAGTATTTGTTTCCCTGGAGAAAAACACACACTTGCTTACAAAAATTATTTTTGAATTCTATCGCTTCTATCATTGTTTTCTTGACAAGTGTACAGCTTAAGATAGAATAACCTCCTCCGATAGAAGCTATTACTTATTCGATAGTGAATTGAATTCTTCAAACTGTTCGGCTTCTGTTTCGACGTCATTAATCTTTTTATTCGACTTTTTTTCCCCATGGTTGATGTTGGGTGAGGATGATTCGCAGTGAAGTGGTAGACCAAGATTCTGATTCGAAAGACTATAGTTTGAGCCAGTATTCATCGACCTTTTGGCAACTACAGACCGATGAAAGTACAAGGTGATTGTAATTGAAGTTCACGTGTGTAGTCTAAGTAGTTTTTGTCAAAAACTTCTTATATGAATACAGTCAAATTTTTCAGATATCTTAAGGATAAAATGAGAGAGAGATTTATGAAATTAAAAAATATATAAATTTTCTACTACCAGGTGAAAAAGTAGCGCTTTTTATTGCATTTTACATTCTTCCCATGGTCCATATAGCGTATATATACCAAGTTTCAATGGAATACGTTTACCAGAATGGGCTCTACATAGGTCTTAGTAGTTTCAGTTTACTCACACTGATCAGACCAATGTAGCTAGCACCCGTAAGTGTACTGACACTACTCCGACCTATATAACACCTGTTTCATTCTGGAGGACATGACGTATTCCATTGAAACTTAGTATATACGCTAATGTTCCATGGGGAAAAAGGGAAAATTCAATAAAAAAGCACCACTTTCTCACCTGGTGGTCAAAAATTGAAGTTATTTTGATTTCATAAATTACTCTCCCATGGTCTCATTGAGGTATCCAAAAAATTAGGCTGTATTCGGGTAAGCAGTTTTTGAGGAAAAACTACTCAGAATACGAGAACTTTAATTATAATTACCATGCATTTAAATAATTTCACCGACCGGCGGAAATGTGAAAAATATTCTGCAGACCGACACAAAATAAGTAAGAGAGAAAAATAATTTGAGGACTGAATATATAAAAATAGATAAATGATTAGCTTATTTTCAAATTTACAGTTGAAATTGAAAACGTATTCCGGGGAATACGTTTGCTTTACAAAAGTAGAAAATAGCCCAACAAGTAGCATATAAAAATAGAAGAATAGTTAAATATACACACACAATGTTGTTTCTTCATCAACATTCAAGATAGTTATCCACATTTGAATTTTGGAAATTTTCTGGTTTGAAAGAAGATCAGTTGTTCTTTTTTTCACTCTGAAGAATTGGAAATTTCTACATCGCCTGCCAATTCCGTTTTGACTATCCCAGGAAGCTATCCTGATTGCCCTTTCGTCATTAACATAAGAAACACGATCAATCTACCACTGGAACCTCTCATAAAGGACACTTCCGTTAGCGTACACCTGCACCAACGAACACAATTTTCAATTACATCGACAGCACTTAATATATTTTACTATCAATTAACGGACACCCCTCGTTAGCGGACAAAATTTCCGATTCCATGGGCGTCCGTTGTATATAAAGAGATGAAAAATATCGAAGTGTGTATGAAAAAGGTGGATATGTTCCCTTTTGATAGAAACGACCAACTTTACATTGTAATTTCTATGAAAAACATTCCCGTTCAAAAAATCTCGGTTGCATAATTGGACAGAGCTGATCCCAAACATTCATAAACCATTAAAAAGTGTAATTTGGAAAAAAAGTGGAAATGTTCACTTTTGAAAATAAGCTTCTCAAATATAGTTCACCTTCTGACGGCTGAGAGAGAAATTCCAGCAACAAAATCTGTGAGAGAAATATTTTGTGTATCAACAAAAAATAATAGTTGGAAGAAATCGTTTTTTGGGCACTAGTGAAAAATAAATGAATGAATGGTTTGGCCAAATAACGGTCTACGCTACATTTTTTTTTTTTTTTTTTTACGAAATCAGGTTTTTAACTGGATAACGTTCTACGTAGCGAACGTACAACTGAAGCTACTTCACACGCAGTTATACGTTCTCTGAGTACGTTCCTACAAAAATCAGCAGATGTCGATGCTATGCCACTTTACACAGCTGTAACATGAGATCTATAATTGGAGAAACTGTCTATATGTCGGCATTGTGTTCACTCTTTTCACTGCAATAGCAGTTCGGTCTTAGGCGGAATAACGGTCTATGTTACTCCCAGGAAAAAAAAAGTGGTTTCCCTTAGCGATGACTTTTATTCTTCTCTAAAGTTAAAAAAAAACAACTAGATCGTTATTTTGTAGAACATTTCAAATATAACTCACAGACCTACTGAACCGCAAATACAGAAATAAAAAACACAATGTGCATACCCACAAAAAATAAGTGAAACTATAATTTGAGGACCGACAAAAAAATTAATAAATGAGGGAAATAATTTGCGGGCCAGCAATAAATAAATTATTGAGAGAAATACTTTCTGGACCGACAAAAATAAATAATTATAATTCGCACACTTGCTAACGCAAAGACTGAAATGAAAACGTACACACCTACAAAAAATGAGAAGAAATAATTTCAGGACTGGCAAAACATAATAAATGTGAGAAATAATTTGCCGACCGACAAATATAAGTAAGTGTAAGTGGGCGAAATAACTTGAGTACAGAGACAAGAAAAATAAATCTGTGAAATATGATTTGCTTGTGCCGGCAGAAAGTAAATAAATGAAATAAAAAATTTGCGGACCGAAAAAAATATAATAAATGGGAGAAATAATTTGTGGGATGGCAAAATAGTAAATGGGAGGAATAATTTGTAGGAAGGCGAAATAGTAAATGGGAGATATTATTCTTGGGAAGGCAAATGAATAAATGGGAGGTCTAATTTGTGGGAAGGCAAAATAAGAAATGGGAGGAACAATTAGTGGGATGGCAAAATAATAAATGAGAGGAATAATTTGAGGGATGGCACAATAATAAATGGGGGAAATAATTCGTGGGAAGGCACAATAATAAATAGGAGGAATAATTTGTGGAAGGAAAAATTATAAATGGGAGAAATAATTGATGGGATGGCAAAATAGTAAATGGGAGGACTTTGTGAGAAGGCAAAATAATAAATGGGAGAAATAATTAGTGAGAAGGACAAATAATAAATGAGAGGAATAATTTGTGGGATGTCAAAGTAGTAAATGGGAGAAATTATTTGTGGAAGGCAAAATAATAAATGGGAGAAATTATTCGTGGGAAGGCAAAAATAAATAAATGATTGAAATGATTTGTTGATTACAAAACATTGAACAAAGGGAGAATAATTTGCGAATTAGCAAAATTAAAACTTTGAACTAGCTATTAAAAAGATGCGGAAAATAATTTGCGGAAAGGTAGATTAAAAGTCAGTAAATGAGAGAAATACTTTGACGAACGACAAAAAATAATAAATGGGAGAAATTGGTTCCAGTCCGTCAATAAATAAATATGATTTCCAGACCTTGTGACGGCTCAGACAGAAATAAAAACCAGCACAGAGACGGCATAATAGTTAATAAATGTTAAATTATATAGCTACCAAATGAATTGATGGTAATGGCTCACGGACCGACACCGGTCCGCGGACCATTGGTTGAAGAGCACTGTTTTGAGCTGTAGATATAGTAGGCCCATTGAAAATCGACTTTGAACTGTTCTTGGGGTTCCCACAAAGCAGTTAATTAATCTAAATCAATGAATAGATAGATCGTGCCGTGACAAAATGATGTTGATATGATTATCGTGTAATGCGTGTCTATTATAATGTATTCATGTGCTTTGTTGACCATACTCGCCAAATGGTTAGCGGAATGATTTCCTGTTTAATTAGAGTCGAGTTTAATTCGTAGCATGTCTATGAATACTTGTGGCTGCTCGTATGTGATTGGTTCTCGGCGCTGCGAAGCAATATGAGCGAGAAATATTGGCAATAACATATATAATTATCTTTCTAGCATTTCAATTTAATAAAACTACGCATGTCAATGAGATGGCAACATAATTTATAATTTGGGAATTAGTTTCTTTCAAGGGCTTTGAATATTTCTTTCATAGAAGTTACGATAAATTTTTAACTACAATTTTTTCTATATTGCTTTTCTACAATTTTTTTTCTACACTTTTTCTACAATGTGAAGACCCCGTTATGTTTTCACATTGAATGATCTTTTCAATAATGCAGCAGTCAAAAATGGCTTTTTTTTGAACCATCAATTCACTAAACAATTACTTTTTCGAGAAAAAAATGCTCAAGGTAAGAATTACTTTTTTCTTGAAAAATTTTTCAAGGCGATATTGTAGCTTGTTTTCAATCATGCTTATTGGGCAACAATAGCTTTTTTCAATCTGACATGTTATTCATGTTTTAAGGGGATTGTAAAGTTATTAAAGTAAAAAAAAAAAAAGAAAAAAAATTATATACAGTTCTCATGTGCTACAAAATCCAATCGAAAAGTTGTTACCCTGTCTCTCGTTATGCCAAAAAAAAAAAAAATTCCACGTTTTAAAGTGCAGTGTTCACTGAGATATTCGAATAAAAAGAAACGGAGGACATGTGGGAAGAAACGTTAATTGTGGGTAAAACGATTTTTCCGCATTTAGAGCTGTTTTTTCCGTAATTTTCTTTCTTTTTCCGAATTCGAATATCTCAGTGAATATTGCACTTAGAATCACAGTTTTTTTATTGGGATCAGGAGAGATAGGGCAACACTTTTTATTGAGTTTCGAGGCACATAAAAACTGTATAAAAAGTTGAGTTCTTTTATTTTATTAACTATACATTGAAATATAAATGAAATATCTGAAAACCTTTCTAATTGGAAGTGTACCTTTAGGATCAATGGTTAGCCTGTAAGATGTCATACCCCGTCCCCGTTTGCTATGCACCCTGTATATAGGTGCATATATTTTCATACATACTTTTACAATTTTGCCGTGGAAAAGGCATTTTTTTTATTTTGTCATTCGTGCTAGAGGTAAGTTATGTAAGCCCGTAAGAGTAAAGGCGGAAAGAGATGGATCCCTGAATCGAACTGTTTTGGCGGAAACGAATATAAATAGACCCCGAAATAAAAGAACAGTCTCAGGTGTTCAACATGCCATTGGCTTATATCCCACACAAAAATACAGTCAGTATACAGTATAGACCTACACAGCTATGAAGTGCTTTCGGGAAGTCGAGAATCTGCTTCGAAAATAAATTTTCTTGCCTGGACTTTATTTATTATGTTTGAAAAGAAGCAGAGAGGAGGGACAATCGCGTTCCTCTGGACAATAGAATGACATACACATGCTTTACATTAAATTGCATTTTTTATTATTATTATTCTTTTGATATCCAGCTTTACGTCGGACGTTATTGGAATTTCGCTGTATATTGTGCGCATCAAGAAAAATATTTTGAATATTTGTCTACCTTTTTAGATAGAATGGACATTTTTTTTTCTTTTTTTTTCTGGGATTTTTCTCATACTAGGTCTTCAAAATTGTTTAAAATGTACAATTTGGCAAATTAATGCTTTAGAAATCGAATCAAATGGAAGGTAGTAATTGATTCTTTAACAATAAGAGTGTCTAATCTTTGTCTTAGAGCAATTTTTTTAATTCAATATTCCCAAATAGTAGTTAGAGCTGTTTTTATATATATATATGTATGTGTGTGTATATATATATATATGTATGTGTATATATATATATATATATGTATGTGTGTGTATATATATATATATATGTGTATATATATATATATATATAAATTAAATCTTTAATTTCAAAAAAATATTTGATTCATAACGATATTTTTAATCGTCTCAATTTAGAGAAAAATAACATTTAGTTTTAATCTTATTTGAACTTCGGAATTTTATTTCGCCTTAAATCGCAGAGATTTGTATTCGCACGATTGATGTGATTTATCATGATAAATAAAAGGCTTAAGCCCTTGGCATTAATAGTTCTCCAGATCTTAAATCTCGGTGTCAATTCGCTACGGTTCAAATAATGAGAAAAATATGTTTTTTTCGGATGAAAATAATTTCTCGAAATTGTATGAAAGTATGCATTGTATTGAAATAATTACATAAAATAGGATCATAATATTATAGTGTTGTTTCCACTTCCCTATTTTTTAAAGTCGTGATAGTGAATTCTTGCGCATAGCTATTTCCCAAAATACATTATTTTCTTTCGTTTCTTTTCAAGCATTTTCTACTTTTTTATTTAAATTTCACAAAGCCCCGCATATTTCTCAATGCATCTGAGATTAATAAATATTTCACATTATATAAAAAAGTTAAAGGACAAATTTAAATTTTTCAATTCTTTTTAACATTGAAATATTTTAATTGCGGCAGACATCCATTTTTTTCTGTCGTGCTAACGTAAAATGCATTCTGTAATAACTAATGTGTTGTATAATTTTGTGATTTTTCTAAATAGTAATGTGTTGAGACGTGAGTTGTAATAAATAACCAATGAGTCAAATGTAAAAGCAGTATGAAAACAATACTCAGTCAGTATGATAGCTTTTCAACACCGCAATAACGTTACTTCGAAAATGAATATTTTTAAACAATAAACCAGTAAACTCTAACAACACTTGAAGACAAAGACAACAGTAATTTTCAACCATTGTTTCTGGAGCTCTAAATAACGTAACACCTAGTCTGTAATCAATGGTACAACCTTTAGCAGTACCTGAAAAAAGCTTGTAAACAACTAATTTCTATGCAACAAGTTTTAAAAACTGGTTAAAACTGTAATAATTTATAGTGTTTTTCAACTATTTTACATCTGCGGACCGGGAAAATAGTTGAACGATTTCACATACTGTCGAAAACTAAATAAATAAGAAAAATAATCTGTGGACCAACAAAAATAAATAAATTAGAAAAATGCTTTTTTGGTGCAGCAAACGATAAATAAATAGGAGGAATAATTTGACAGCAACAAACAGAAATATTAAGTTTAGAGAAAGTATTTTCATTTTTTTATATGTGGAATTATGTAGATGTACATAGATTGAACATTATTCCTGCACCGGCACTGGTACACTGACCAGCGGTTGCTGAACAGTTGCCGGAACCTAGCGACTGAGGCAATTTGAGCCCCCTCCCCAATAAATTTTGCAAGGGGGGCTGAGACCCCCCCCCCAATAATTTCTGAAAAAACAATGCAATGCACCCTCCCTCTCCTACGTACGTGCTTGAGTCCCGTATATACGGGACGACAAGCACCTTTCATCCCCCTCAATGTCTTCTTCATGTCGGCACCTCTGCTGTAAACCACAGTGATTGCAGAATTTCTAAATTTCTTACATATAGACAATGACATATATTCTACTACTGTTATAATAATTTAATCGAATATATTACTTCACACGTTAATTATTAATACGCATCAACCACTATACACATAATGTTTCTATTGAATGAATCATTCAAAATTAATAGAAAATATGTTAGTAAGTTGAGATTAAAAAAAACGAAATACATCTGAGAGTAGATACTGGCCTCCAAGTATAAAAGTTTTATCCAATACGTACATTTCATTATTTTATTTTTGTTTTCTATTGAGCCAATAGAGGGCCGTTAACTTTCTTAATTAAAAGTAAAAATTTTTAAATTGTGATCATTGTAATTAAATATAATTTTCATTTCATTTTTGTTGTCTAATTTATTCGAAGAGCTTTATTAATATCACTTTTTCATCAGTTTTCAATCAAACTATACTGACATAATCGGATATTGTGTCCTGGAATCGTTGACATCAACATAAGTGGTGCCAACTGTATTTCTTAACCACGCTGTTAAAGTAACTTTTAAGCGATGCAGCTGTAAACATATCATTTATAATGTTGCAGCGTTATAATGTTTGCAGCGTTTTAAGAAAAGGGTTTTTTTTTGCAACATTTTTAAGAATTTTTTGTAGTTTATAACATATTTTGGGAAGTTATCTGTAATTAAAACGGTGTTAAAAATAATAATAATACCTGGCTTTTGAAAATACACTAAAATGCTATATATATATGCGTACCTTTAGTACATGTTCTTTGCCCCCCCCCCCCGGAAAAGTTGAAAGAACGGCCCTGAGATGAATACCATTCTAACGGTTCTTTACGGCATTAAAGAGACCAACTAGATTATATTCTATCTTTAAGAAACATCCCGTAATTTTTATTCAATGTTCGTTGAATCAGAGCTGTAAACAGTAATTTCCATGTAACACGTAGTTATGCACAGTAACATATAAACAAACTAGCAAATAATTCAAATAAAAATTGGCCGTAAAAAATATGGATGCCAAGTATAAACAAAATACCCAATATAAAAACATATATCAACGAAAAAAACCAATAATATAATGAAATGTCTCCAAAAGTTATGAAAATATTTCAGAAATTTCATTGGATTTCCTGCTTTTATACAGTACTATGATTATAACCACATATTTCGCCAAAAAAAACTCATAATTATTGAAAAAAGTGCCCTGCACGTCGTCGGTTTCCTTAAACAACAAAAATTTGGAAATATTGTTTCAAATAATAATTACTTCTCAACATTAAACAACAGTAATTTAAAAACAATGCTATAAACCAGTTATTTCTGAAGAACAATGCAAAGAATAGAAATTTTTCTAAAAACAAGAATAGTAATTCTATAAACAAAAATAATTTCTCAAGAAGGCTGTAAACAAGAGTTATTTCTTTTGATAAGGCTGTTGAAAAATAAATTCTGAGCAATGGTGTTTAACAATAGTTATTTAAAATGTTGTTTACAGGGTTTTTCAGAAATTTTTCTTTCTTTTAAGAGATTACCGTTGTTTATAACATTGTTGAACAGTTAGTTATTCATCTTCACATCATTGTTCAAAAAAAATTAATTATTACAGCAATTTTCAGAAAGGTTAAAAATAATTCCTTAATAACAGAAATTATTCAATCATACCATTTTAACAACGTTATTCTTTACGGCTTTGAAGCCAAATAGTTCGACACTTGAGATATACATTCTATCTTCAAGAAACATCCTGTAATTTTTACTCAATGTTCATCTAATCAGAGCTAGGACAATTAAAGCTAATTAGCATAAAGCTGAATATTCCCAAGAGCACGGGGAAGATAACTTTTAATTACTTTCAGGGATGCGTATTACGGGAGAAACTTGGCTACTCGTAAGAAAGGGAGTGAATCCATCGCTTGTAGATGGAATTATTGCATTTCTTTGCGGCATGCAAAGCAGCTGGCATTCGAAGACTCTTTTAAAAGCGTTTTATTCTTTTTTTATTCGAATGAAACGTCTGTTTCGATTGAGCGAGATGATCCAAAAGGTGCATAACATCTTTATCCGTTTTATAATGGGAATCTGAGAACATAATTGCTTTTAGAACTGTCCGATGCGTTTGCGAAATGCGTCTCTTGAGTGCAATGTACAGAAACTGATCTAACTTTTAAACGGAGAGGAGGGAACGGCTATATTATTTAAGAGCAGAACTGAAAGAGTCTCACGAAAACTGCTGTTTCCTCCGGAAATCGGTGTAAATTAAACGAGAGAAATTATTTACAGCGAAATAAATTAGGGCGATATTATCACCGAGTTTTAATAAAATAAATTATTTAACAAGAGAATTAATTCAGAAAATAATTCATAAATACTTAAAAGGTTTTTTTTCTGACAAATTATTTTGAAACACATTATTCATAATGATGCACTTGTTAATGTTACAGGTTTTTAACCCTCTTTGGTTCACTCACACAAAAACGTATTGGAAATTATTTCCTTTTACAAAAACGGGTGTGAATTGGTGCAATTAGCATATTTTTAATTGAAAAAATACATCATTACAGCTATTTTTGTAGTTAGAGTTGATTTTTAATTATTTACTATGGCCAATTAAGGATAAAATATACAATTTCCCCTGGTTTTAATGTTATTTACAAACAGATAATACCACGGTCAGCAAATCTGAATAGTCGTTACCTTGAATTTTGTTTCCGATTCCTTCAATTTGGTGCGATTTTATAAACCTCTGAGCACGTAAAATTTTTAGCAGCTCTCAAAAATGACACAAACAAGGAATCCCAATTCTTTCTAGAAAAAAGTATTGTACTTATAAATCGGTGTTTTGTACTGAAATGACACTAAAACACATACATTCTGAAATAATTATGATAAAACTATTTTTTTTTCACCACACACAATACGAATTTGTAATGTTAACATGAATATTCATATGTGTGTGTGTGTGTCAAATAGTAGTATGAATATTCAAATATACACGGGGCGCTAGAGGGTTAACATTGTTTACAAAAAAAAAATTGCTTTATAAAATCACTTATTTGAATCCATAGTGGATGGTAAATTAATTAAAACATTCAAAAAGTTTTCTCTCTCACTCACTCATAAAAATAACTTTTTCACAGAATTTTGATAGTCCAAAATGTATTATTTCTTTCACCGTTTTAAGACATTTCTTGCCAAAGAAATGTTATTTAACTTCATTCCATCATCATTTTATAGAGAAGTGATAAGAAAAGTAGACAAATATTTCAACAGAACTCCTTTTAATTTTTGAATAAAATTATTTCTGATAATATAAGAAAAAATATAGAAACACGTAACACACAAAGTTCCTGCCCTTGAATGTTGCATGAATTTACCGCAAGAGACAGCGCACGTGTACGAGTGCGTATATAAACGAGTATACCGTATGTGTGCGTTTGCATCAGAAATTCAGGCTCACCTAATTATCTTCGACATCATTCATGTGGAATCATTATTTAATTTTCCTATTATAGACTCTGTCTTATATGACGTTGAAGCAAACACGACGGGCACTCAAACATCGAGGACACCTCGCTTCAAGCACCGACACGAGAAGTTTCCCAGATGGTGCTTCCGAATATTCTCACATTAGAAGACGTAATTATTCATGTATTTTTTAACCCTGGAATCTGCATTTTATCAACAGTTTTTTTTAATGATGGGGGAAAATACATATAATTCATCTATTTTGCATAATTTAATTAAATTTATTTAATTCTTTTCAATTTCTTAGGTAAAGTTTGCATTTTACGGAATGATGAATAATATATTTTAGCAGAAAAAACACTGTCTAATTCAATATTTTTCAATCGCTAGTCCACGAACTGATGCCGGTTCGAGAAACATTTCGATAGAGCCATATAGGCATTACATAATTGCAGATTTAATAACTAAATTTAATGATTTAAATATTATATTTAATTTTTGCGGTCCTCGAATAATTTTGCCTATTGGTTGATCTTTTACCGTTGCGCAAATTATTCTCCTATTTATTCATACTTTTGCAATGGTATTCCTAAAATTATATTCTTGTTTATTCGGTTCTTTTTTTTTCATTCTAATCCTCAAATTATTATTCTAATTATTTGCTTTTTACCATTCTAGTCTTCAAATTAGTATCCTATGTATTCATTTTTTGTCATTACATTCCTCAAATTATTCCCTCATTTATTCATTTTTTGCTATTCCCGAAACTGTTTTCTATTTATTCATTTTTGACATTCTAAGACAAATGATGTCTCCTATTTTTTTATTTATTGATTGCTATATCCAGTAATCGGATTATTCCTCCTCTCTATCTATTTCTTGCTGATTTTCAAATCGTCTTTAATATTTATTTACTTTTCGCATTAATTATTTCTCCAATTTTCTTTTCGCTATTTTTTTTTCTCCTAATAATTTCTACTACTTATTTCTTTTTTTTTACTGGTCCTCAAAATTTTTCAGTGACTTTCGCCGATTCGCCGTTGGGAAAACGTCTAATGACGCTGGTCAAATTGAGCTTGAACTGATCCTAATTTCCAAGTTTCACAGAATAATTTTACTTTTTTTTCCACACATTTGTCTGCTATATGATTTTTTTTTTCCAACTTAGGACATTCTCTTTTTTTTTTTACCCAAAACCAGTTTTTAAACTGTTTTTCCTTCACTCTTTTTCGCTTTTGTACCTGTTCTTTTGGGGTATTAAATAAATAATGGACATCAATGATGATTGAGCTGTTTGTTGAAACATCATCAGAAGGACGAATTGCGTGAATGATAATGGTTTGAAATCGAGAAGTTCGTGAATGATAATGGTTTAAAATCGAGAAGTTCGTGAATGATAATGGTTTGAAATCGAGAAGTAATTGATTCAGAAAATGAAAAAAAAAAAAAAAAAAACACAGAAAATGAAAAAAAAAAATAACACAGAAAGTTCAAACTGATAAGTTGTTTATTATCGGACGATTGTAAAACTATGGGAGAAAAATGATTATGAGAAATAAAAGTCTCTATGGAGTGACAGAAAATAACCAATGTGCTCCGAACGATTCCCGCTGAAAGTATGAAAGTTATTTATTTGTATACAGGGTGAACGTGTCCCAAGCTGCCGAACAAAAAGTGATAATAGACGAGCCGAAGTAAAACATAAAACAAAATAATAACCCTGTCCTATCTCTAGCCGTTTTTAAATTATGATGGAAAATGGATTATGGAAAGGAAATGCTCCCACACACACACACACACAGTCTGAGGAAAAAATCAGATTTGCGACGTTTCTGAAACATTATTTATTTATACAATATTGTTGGCCCTTGGGCCTATACAAGAGGATGCGATTGAAAATGACAAAGATATTGTTTGATGTTGGATAAAAAAACTAGTGATAGAGGGAGATTCAACAATAGAGCTTGGGAGTTGGGAGTTTGTTCCATTCACCAATGGTATGAGGAAAGAAGCTGTATTTAAAGCAGTCAATGGAAGCAAAAATAGGTTTTATTTTAAGGGAATGGTCGAGTCTTCTAGAGATGTAGGATGGTTTGGCTAAGATACCAGAAGTATCTATGTTGAACTGACCATGGAAAATTTTATAAAGCAATGTTAATCGAGAAATGAGATGAAGAGTAGAGAGAGGGAGGAGATGAAGTTCATTTTTAAGTTCGGACACAGAAATGAAAGATGACCAGCAGTCGTGAACAAATCGGGCGGATTTATTTTGAATTGATTCAAGTTTGTCTGTATTACTGGAGGTGTAAGGGTCCCAGATTTCAGCGGCGTAGGAGAGGACGGGGGAGATATAAGTTTGGTAACAGAGAAGTCTGATATCCCGAGTAGAGTGTTTAAGATTGCGGCGGAGGAAGAAAAGTTTGCTAAGACACTTCTGGTAAATGTAGTCGATGTGTTTGTTCCAACGTAGGTCGGCTGAAATAATGACACCAAGGTATTTGATATGAGAAACTTGGGATAACGGTAAATGATTGATGGAGTAGGAGTATTCAAGAGGAAGAAGTTTACGGGTAACTTTCATGTGAACCGTTTTTGAGATATTCATTGGCATTTGCCATAGGGAACACCAGTCGGCGATGGAAGCCAGGTTATGTTGGAGAAGTTCTTGATCAGATTGATGGTGAATGATACGGTAAATTACACAGTCATCAGCAAAAAGTCTAGTGGTGCAGTTGAGGGATTGAGGAAGGTCATTGATATAAATTACGAAAAGTAACGGGGAGAGGACCGATCCTTGAGGGGTCCCAGACTTTACGGAGGCGGATGATGAGTTATGATCATTAAAATGAACAAACTGTTTACGGTGTTTTAGGAAAGCCTCCACCCAATTAAGTAATTGAACGTTAAGGCCAAGGCGGGAGAGTTTGAGGAGAAGTTTATCGTGGGGAACTTTATCAAAGGCTTTAGAGAAATCTAGGAATACGATATCAGTTTGTAGGTTTTTATCAATACGTTTACATGCAAACTAAGCACATATTTGGAAAGTGCAGTAGAAATATCCCTAAAGTGACACCATTTAAATCAGAATATATGGATTTAATGGAGAGCAACAAGCGCCAAAAAATTGGCGAAATGCATAGTCGAGTCATGGCTAAAATCAACTGAAATGTCTACGATAAACGTGATTTCAGTGATGATGATTTCAAACAAAAGGCTAAATTTCACAAGGACTAGAAAACCGATATGGTTTATTGTAGGGTGTTTCGATAGCTAAGTGCAATGGACAAGTTTTTGGTTAATTCGATTAAATTTGTAGCTAGAATGTGTATTGAGTGTTTGTGGAATAGTTGATAATGGATTTTGACTACAATTTGATTTTGCTCCTCGCCAATCTTTCAGCGCTTGTTGCTCTCCATTAAATCAAGACACGCTTATGAAAATCCTTTACAGAATGTTTTTCTGCTCTTTCTAAATCCATGCCTAATTTTTATGTAAATGTCTCAGAAACTTCGCAAATATGGGTTTTTCAGACTGGACGAAACGCATTCTTCCATAATCCATCAAGTAATCCTTTCAATCTTCCATAATCCAACTCGAAAACGGTTAAAGGACAGGGTTGCTATGGTGTTTTTTATGTCCCATTTGGGCTCGTCTATCACCACTTTTCGTTTGGCAGATTAGATGCGGTCACTTTGTATCAGCAGTAAAAGTACGGTAAATTTTTATAAATTTATTGCACGTTATTATTCAAAATATGTATTTTTATTTTCTTAATGACATTTTCGTGGAAAAGAAGAAGGAATATGTGTCAGAAAGGCATATTATACTGGTTTAGATATGACATTTAGAAATACAACGTTGTATAGGCTGACCATATTTTTTTGAGAGAAATACGGGACATTAAGATTCCAAATACGGGACATCGCTAATTATCCCCAAAAATGACGCCAAAACCAAACAAAGTTGCCAAATATTGTTGAAAATACGGAAAATCAAAATAGGCGGGAAATGAACCATTACTGCAAATTCAAGTGGATTAA
The DNA here is from genome assembly GCF_987345545.1 of Pholcus phalangioides. Taxonomy (NCBI): domain Eukaryota; kingdom Metazoa; phylum Arthropoda; class Arachnida; order Araneae; family Pholcidae; genus Pholcus; species Pholcus phalangioides. The sequence goes on from NW_028301597.1 coordinate 34,828,951, forward strand.
AATGAATTCCACGAAGAAAAACGTTCACGAAGACAAATGTGGGAGATTAATGTTTTCTCTCATAGTTGTAATTATCATAAAATAATTTATTAGTTTAAAAATAATGTCAATCTTTGACTTCAATAAAGAGTAAATATTCAAGTAGGCTTCGTGTAAAATACGGGGAAAACCGGAACACTTTTGCCAAAAAGCCGGGACGACCAAAAAAACAGAAAATACCGGGACGGTCCCGGGAAATACGGGACGTATGGTCACCCTAACGATGTAGTTAAAAATTGATCCGGAATCTCGAGTAGTCTCTGGGTTAGGCCGTTCCAGGGCGCAGTAGCCCACGGGTCGAGATAAGACAACTCTCTGAGAACCGTCGCGAGTTCGATACGTGGGGTTTATCCTTGTCAGAAACTTTCCAGACACAAAAAAGTGGTAAAACAGAAACGGTGACATGACCACAGAAAATGATTGCTACCGCAGGGAATCCCACATCGTGGGATCGAGGGGGTTAGCGCACCAACCCCGTGGTGTGTATGAAAAAAGGCTGCCATTCAGAATCAGCAATGAATTGTAGGTCCCGGTATAATTATCCCTCGTGTGAAGAAAATGACTTTGATGAGGCAAAAAATGATAAAAATTATCAAATTAGCCCGTTTGAACTATATAAATTTTCAGTATAGTACTGCCATCTATTGCGTGTTAAAATAAATGACTCATTCAGAAAAACTGACGCATATAATTCTAGTCTAGAGTTTTTAATATAGTGATCCTTGTAATAAATTCTTAATTTCTTTTTGTTTTGTTAACTGGAAATGAAAAATTTTGTACGTTAAAGTTTAATAAAAGTAAGTTTTATCTTCAATTTCATAGCAAATACAAAAATTCATACTCTAAGTTAATTTTAATTCGAATCGTTCCCACTGGGCAGGAAACGACAAAATTAATAAAACTGTATTTTTAATGATGTATTGGAAATTCGGCATAATCGTTGCAAAATAACCTTGAGTGTGAGAGCATCAGTTAGGTAATTTAAATCATGCGATGTAATTTATTATGCTACGATTATCAAATGCTCGTAGTCACGGTTTCGTGTAAAATTATCTCATTAAATCACAATAAATGAAATCAGTTGCGTATTGTAAAATAAATGCCGCTTAAAGTGAAAGAATCGTTCCCCTCTTTTCGTTTCGATTTTCCAGAATAATGCGCGATATTATTTATCTACGCTAGGAAAAGTTATCAAATCATTTTTCCATTATGCAAATAAAAATATATATCATTACCTATTCTAGATATGCGAGGTTATAACATTTAAAAATATTAATTTTTAAAGTTAAATTACTCATTTGCAACAACGATATTTTAAGAGAAGAATGGAAATGTCGTGCATTCATTAAAATACGAGAAAATTCTGATATTTTTATCAGAAGCAGACAATACATAATTTTATCTGTGATAGCATCTCTGTTACGTGTAATCAACACTTAAGAATGATTAACAGGGTGTATAAGAATATTTTTCTGCCAAAAAATTGTATATATTTTAAAACCCTTCCGAAAAGAGTGCCATGCTTCTTGTTTAATCTAAACATTAAACAGATTCCATTATAGTCTCAACCTCACTATTGTCTCAAAGCTAATATTTTTTGAAGAACGCATGTTAGATTTATATTAAGCCAATTTTCAGTACAGCAGCATTGATATTACCGAGTCCGATTGATAAAATTCGGAATAATCATATAATAATTGAAAATTTTCCCAAGAGGGAAGTGTAATTTAATTACGATAATTTCAACGAACTTTGTTCAACACGTGTCTGCTCATTTAAATAGAAACGTAGCTTTAAATTTTTCTCAGCATCGTGGAGAAATGTTATTTCAGCAGAGTTGTGAATTATTTGGAAAATATTTAGAAGCAATGATTTTCCTTTAAAGGTAAGGTCCCTTCTCTTTAATCAAATCAATGAAAATTCCCTCTTCCATTATTGAACCGAAATAAAATAATTGCATAATATTTGGATAAAGATTCGTTGAGATGATCGAATTTTTTTTTATTATTGCCAAATTTTACAAGCCAAAATGAAAGAATATATTAAAAGAAATATATAGAAGCTGTAGAAAGTATAGGAAATTACGATTTGCCACCATCGATATCTTGGTGAATGTTTGCCCAACTACCACGCAATGACATCTCTCTCGGTATAAAAAGAAGTAGAATTTCTTGAAGTCATTTTTTGAATATAACGAGTTTAAAAGACATAAAATTTTGCAATTTTTGTATTTCGGATCACCACAATATAAATTACAGCTGATTTTTTTTATATCCTGGAGTTTTTAATCACAATATTTTACTTTAAGTTTAGAACCAACCAAAAAATGTTATTTTGGACACTCTTTATAAAGCATCTCACATACATAAGAAAAACAACAGTAAAAACGTATACAATATATTATAACCACTTGAATGTTCCACCGAAAAATATTAGATGCATTAAGGAAACTGTATTTCTACAAAAGCAAATTCTACATTCCTATTACAAAATATTTTTGCATCCGTAATACGAATTTGAGAACCAGCTCGCAAATGGATACATCAATCTTCACCATTAATAACATTCCAAAAATTCCACGAACTCTCATTACTGTATTCATAAAAAATATATTGTAATATACCGCATACAGAGAATCATAATAATCATACGTCAATCTGTACGATTCACGGAAACGTATCTCACCATCCCAGTTCAGATACCCAGCAACAAATCATATTCAAATTCACCCATTTCCCTATGTATATATCTAGTATAAAATTCACGAAAGCAATTTATAATCTCGCACATGCCCCGTCGTAATGAGCATATTACCTATTCAAATTATATAATAAAATAGGTTTTTTAACCCTCCGGAAGGAAATGGAAGCATCATGGCACCATAGATACAGACACTATATATATTCCTCTCCGTTCTTTTCTAGCATGGGAAAAAAAAATAATAATAATAAAAGACATATTTAGCATTATATCTCTCTTCTTCTTCTACCAAAGATCTCTTTGACTGAATATTTTGCATAATTTTATAGATAGCTAGGGTCTTTCCCCTCTCCCTTCTTCAAAGGTCTTGTTATCTTCATCATCAACTTTAGTTTCCCTCTGTACTTCATTTTTTTTTTCCCCCTGAAAATAAAGAATAAGGTCTGCTTTTCGGGAGCGAAATAGCAATATTTCGGTCAAAAATATACGTCGGGAGGAAAAAAGAAGAGCATATGATAAGATTGAGAATATTTGGGGGAGAAAATGGAGAAAAAAGGAAAGAAAATCGTTCATATTCTAGTTCTCGTGCTATTTTTTTTTATTACTATTATTATTATTTTCCTCACCAAACTCTAGGTTCGTGAATGATATTAAAAGAAGATCGGGATGGCTCAATTACTTTAGGCTATAGAGTCAGTCGACCAGGCGCCAGAACTGACAGCAAACTGAGCTTAAAAAAAATATATATAATAAAAGTAGTTGCTATGCATTTAGAACCATCTTTTTCCTGCATTTTTTTCATTTTTATTTTACTTTTTTTTCTTCGTTTTATACATACATCTATTTCTTCTCATCCTTTGGCTATTTACAATACCGATGAGAAGAGAAAGTTTCCCGAGAAGAAAAATTTCTCATCTTGCAAGAAGTACGAGATGAAAATGGATGCCAGTAAACAATTTCTCTCTCACTAAGAGAAAAGAAAGTATCCATGAAAGACACATAGTTTAATTGCTAGGCAAGAATCAACAAAATAATATTAATTTTTGCCCCCCTCAGAATGAGTACTATTCTCTTTACGTTACTGTTATTTTTTTTTTTTTATCGTGTTCAGAGACGTGTACTGTATGATATGTGCTTTCGTTTGAACAACGAGTAATAGTGGAGGTTGTTTGCCAACATGCTGAATACGTCTGTATTTTGTTTAGGTAATCAAGCATTATATTCGAGGAAAAATTTACTAATGAAGAAAAAGGTGTATATATATATATGCATTAATTACTTCTTAGAAGTCTGTTTTAACATAACTATTATTATGAGGGCACTTTTTTGAGGAATGAATTAGCAGTATTTCGGTCAAAAATATACATTCTGGAAGAGAAGAGCATATGATAGTATTGCGAATAGTTGTTGGAGAAAATGGCAAAAAAATACAAAAATATTTGTTCATATTTTTGTTCTTGGACTATTTTTTCTTATTATTGTTTTTTTCTCACCAAACTCTAGGTTCGTGAATGATATTAAAAGAAAATCGGGATGGCTCAGTTACTTTCGGCTGTAGAGTCAGTCAATTGGACTCCAGAACTGACACCATACTGAGTTAAAACAAAAGTAGTCGCTATGCATTTCGAGCCATCTTTTTCCTGTATTTTTTGTAATTCATTTATACATACATCTATTTCTTCTCATCTTTCGGCTATTTACAATACCGATGAGAAAGTTTCAAATACAAATACAACGCCACAATAGGCAAAATGCCTAACTAGGTGGCTGAGAAAAATATGGCCATAACAAATATGGATGTCATATATTTCAAAAATACAGCAACCCAATTAAAATTCCTCATCTTGGAAAAAAAAAATACGAGATGAAAATTGATGCCAGTAAACAATTTCTATGTCTTTTCACTCACTAAAAGAGAAGAAAATATCCATGAATAATACGTAGTTTAATTGCTAGGCAAGAAGCACTTTTGTTTGAACAACAAATAATAGCGAAACAACATATACATTGAATAACAACGAAAATATACAGTATGTATTGAAGGTTGTTTGCTGAGATGTTGAATACATCTGCGTTTTGTTTTCGTAATGAAACATTATGTTATTAATAAGGAATAAGGAAACAAAATAATAAGGAAAAGAAAAATTTAATAATAATGAAAAAAGATTACTTTAGCAGTTAATTTTCAACGCAATTATTATTTTAGAGGACACTTTTTTTTTTTTTTGAAACGAAATAGCAATATTTCGGTCAAAAATATTCGTTCTGAGAAAGAAGAGCATATGGTAAGATTGAGCATATTTAGTGCAGAAAATGGCGGGGAAAGTACAAAAAAACAGCAAAAAAAAGTTGTTTATATTCTACTTCTTGTATACTATATATTTTTTTACTATTTTCCCCCACAAAACTCTAGATTCGTGAATGATATTAAAAGAAGATCGAAATGGCTCAATTACTTTAGGCTATAGAGTCAGGCGACCAGGCGACAGAACTGACAGCATATTTAGCTTAAAAAAAGTAGTTGCTATGCATTTAGAGCTATCTTTTTTTTTTATTATATTTTTTTCATTTTACACACACATCTATTTCTACTCATCCTGTGGCTATTTACACTACCGATGAGAAGAGAAAGTTTCCCAAGAAGAAAAATTTCTCATCTTGCAAGAAGTACGAGATGAAAATGGATGCCAGTAAACAATTTCTACCTCTTTTCTCTCAGAAGAAAGTATCCATGAAATAGACGTAGTTTAATTTCTAGATAAGAATCAACAAAATAATAATAATTTTTCTCTTGGAATGAGTACTATTCTCTTAAAGATGGTTTTTTTTAATGTGTTTACAGATATATACTGTATGATATGTGCTTTCGTTTGAACAACGGATAATAGTGAAGGTTGTTTGCTAAGATGTTGAATACATCTGTATTTTATTTAGGTAATCAAGCATTATGTTCGAGGAAATGTTAAATAATAATAATACAAAAATGTATATATATATGTATTAATTACTTTAGCAGTCTGTGTTAACATAACTATTGTTATTAGAGGACGGAAATATGCGATGTAATTAAGGTATATCCGGCATTATTTTCTTTGAAGAGAATCGCGGTTAGGGACTGAGAGAGATAAGTCTAGTTGTGGTTCTTTCAGAAAAATTTAAAAAAAAAGCTTTTGTTTAAATGCTTTTCGTTATATCGTATAAATACCTACGTGCATATCCTTAACGAAATTATTCGTACTTTTAGTTTTTCCTGGATCGACATCCATACATGTTATGCACGATTCGCATTCTCTGGTTACCATAAAAGTAATTCAAAAAATTAATTTCAAGTCTTTTAAAACGCAAAACTAAATCGGTATACAATTAACAGCAATTATACTCGTACTTCTTCGTATGATGTCTTTTTCTAATTATATCCCGAAAATTGTTAGGATACTTTAAAATGGTGTTTCCTTCTAAAGACTTAGATTTCAAAGACATTTATGATGAGAAAGAAATGAAAACTACACAAATATTGAATTTTACTTACGGGATTGTGATTCCTAAAATTGATTTTTCAGAAATGACCATGAAAGGTAGTATCTGTTTTGATCTAAATCGAATACAGAAAAAATGTGTATCAATCAGGCAATTTTTTCTCCTAAAATCTCGAGAAGGAAAGCAATGAATTATAGTGTAAATGTATACAAGAAAAAAAAACACTTTGAACGTGCAGTTGGTTAAGATGTTGCAGTTCTTAATATTGTTCGTGAGATTTGAAAAAAAACCACTACACCAAAATTTATGGTATTTTTGGGAATATTTGCACGCCATATGTCAGTAAAATGGAACTGAAATATGAATATCTTCACTCGTTAGAATTTTATTAATTTTTACAGCTTGAAAAAAAAATTTCAAAAATCTCTGAATTCATTTTTTGAGAGAAAAAAATACTTCCCAGTAGCTAACTGATAAATCCGAAAATTTCATTTGTACCGACACGTTTCAAATAAACATTACTACAAAATTTCAGTTTTTGGTGCAGTACTTACTTTTTAATCTTACTAATGTGCTGAAATTTCTCTGCTGTTTTCTTACAGAAAACTTCAGAAATTCGATCTGAGAAAAACCCGTTCAAAGTTTGTTTCCCGTATACTTTCACGCTGTTTTCTTACAGAAAACTTCAGAAATTCGATCTGAGAAAAACCCGTTCAAAGTTTGTTTCCCGTATACTTTCACGCTGTATTTAATACACTCAGTAGTCAGTAATAGAGTCAAAAAATACAGTCAGCATTACAGTCAAAAAATAGTCAGTAGTATAGTCAAAAATGCAGTTTGTAATGCATTCCAAAAATGCGCTCAGTATTCAATTATCAGTCAAAAAAATAGTCTGTAATTAAGTAAAGAACATACAGTGTGTTTTGTTATCAGTAACATTTCATGAACGTATAATAATAATTGTGACATCTCAGTAAAATATTCTTTCAATATTCTGAATTTGGCTCTATTTAGATATCACTATTATGTACACGAATGATGTTTATCCAATCACATCAATGTTGAGATCCAGATGTCCGATGGAGACTCTTGAGACTCATATCGCATTAAAGCCGTATGTTTAAAACACAAATATTTCTTCGATAAAGATCTTTCAACGAGAATCGACTATCCTTCCTGCAACGAATTCTCGTGGGCGTTAAAATGGGAGAAAGGGCCCCTCACGAAACTTATGATTATTGTATCATATCGTATGGCGCGAAAACAACGTCAACCCAATGCCGTCATCACGTATTCTTGGCGGGAAAACATTAGTAGGAGTAAAGTGCGTATTTAATTTAGCATTTTACCATCACCATTAGACTTCTCTTCTTTGCCACATGATGCAAAAAGCCGCGTAGAGCATAAAAGTGAATATAATTATATTTATCAATGAAGTTGGGTGTAAATTATCTGTAATTGTACGAGATACGTGAGAAAAGTCAATGAAAAATATGTATCAGAGATCTTCACTAATACGAAATATGCTGTAAGTATTGCATCGTCTTTCTTCGTAAGGGCCAGTTATTATGTTTTTTAGTAAAAGAATAGATATTATAATTATTCACAGGAAGCTTCAAAATAGGGCAGGCCACATGCATAGGTGGAGTTGGACTTGAATATCTTGAGGGGGGCGGCACGATGATGATGATGTTAATTCATATATATATTTAAATATATATATATATATATATATATATATGAATTGACATATATACATGCCCCCCAGAACAAATAACAATTCGGTCTCACAAGTACTTACAAAAACTTGAATTTAATAAATATTTTTTTAATTTATTGATACCGTTTTCGAATATATTTTGTCACATAAAAAAATAAAGAAGTGTCATATGTTTTGCACGGAATTATAAATTTGGCTTCGAAATGCTCTCATGAGCTATCGTTTGCTTTTCGAGTGCGGTCCAAAATGGTTTTTCCCCTTCCTGTGCAGTGCTACCCAGACAACTAAATAGGCTGATCATCCCCACTTCAGCCCTCTCACTGGCATTCACGAGATATCTCGCCTTCTTGAAAAACCTCTTATTTTAGAAATGACGAGCATGCCTATAAAAAAAATTTGAAGTTGATTTCTCAATTGAACACATTTTCCTATTATCTTGCCCACTTACTTTATTTACACCTGCTGAAAATGGGAAATAAGCCTAGTCCATAAAAAAAATTATATATAGTACATTAGAGTAATATGGAATAGTCGGGTAACATATATGGAATATGCATGTTTTCTCTGCTTTCACGGATGCTCTCTAAGTGGAATAGTCATAAAAAATTTCAAAATGTCCCCGATGATGCTATAGAAAATTGTTTCCCAAATTAGGCAATATCGCTTCTTAGTGGGTCAGCCCCCTCTCCCCGGGGGGGGGGGGGGTAAGCAACGAGTATAACATAGGATCCTATGGGTTCGCTGGAGTTAAGGGGCGATGAAAGACAAAAAATTCTCAAGGGGGAGCGATGGAACGAAAAGTTTGGGAAACTATGCTATAGAGTCAGTGTCGTTCGGTTGTCACCATCATCACGGCTGCTATAGAAAAGAGAGAAGATTTATATTTTCCCACTCCCATAAATCAACTCAGACAAGTTTTCTGAAAAGTGTGTTTATTAACTATTGGAAATGTGCCCAGTAATTTGAAACTAAGCACAAAGTATATCACAAATGTTGTATTTTATTGTGCTACGTTTTTTTGTTTTTTTTGCTAGAGATTCTCTCCGGTTAGTTGGGACGCTATTTTTCAAAGATGGTGTGTCGGGTAATATGGGATTCCATGAGTATTATCTGAGTTAGGCAAGAATACCTCTTCAAGATGGAAAGTTTAGCAACATAGAAGAGGAGAGGTCTAGAAATAGTGTCCTGTTCTCCCACCTTGACTGTTTTGGGGCAGAATAGGGAGATTGCATTTGTGACTCGTCAATATACTATGATATACCACCGAATTTTCAACTTCAAAGCCATACGATGAAATTTTCATTTTTCATTGTCAAAAAGACTAATTAAATCTTGTTTTTTCACGGATTCAAATTAGTTTTTTTCATTTTGAACACCCCTTCCCCCTATTCCATATTAGCGGGCTGTTCCATATTACCAGATGGAATTTATTGGTTTTGAAATGCCTTTATTTTTAGTCGTAATATTCATTTTTAAATACGATACCCGTGTGTCAGTGCAAAGATAAGAATCCAAATTTTATAGAAACGAAAGTCTCAGGTTTCTATTATGTTTTAAATTGTAATAATCGACAAAAATAAAAGTGAAATTCCATATTACCCGAATGTATTATACATATGCATATGGTATTTTACCGGGAAATTAGTGATTTCTGGTAGTTAAAGAGTAAAAATATCTTTCAAAATTTTAAAATGAATGCTGTGGTTCAGTTTGATGGAAATTTCAAACTATTAAGTTTTGAAACATATACATTTAAGATTCATAATAAACTATACACTCTAAAGCCTCCCTTTATAAAAATAAAAGGTAAACCGTATCTTAAGGTAAGAGAAATCTCAGATGTGAATAAATATCTCCGTAGATTTGTTAAAAGACTAGAATAAGAGGTTTAACCTGATGAAAAAAAGCTAAAAATGTTCTAGAAATATACTCATTTCATTTACATAAATTGATAATATATATAAAATTGATGTGTATGCGTGTGCGTGTGTGTTTGTGTGTTTGCTATACAAATCTACAATTTTAGATCTATTGTTGCCAAATTTTGCATATATGATCAGGGATGGAATGGATCAAAAATGCCGGGTCATTCTTCATAAAAATATTACATATATACCAAACGAGACCCGACTGCTTGAACGATAGGCTACTTTAAAAGGTCTTCAGAGCTGGGCAAATACCCGAAATGGGCAAAAAAAACTGTCTTCAACAATGTTCCTAGGCCTCAACAATCACTTTCGGATTTCGGAATAGTTACTTTGGTTACCGTGGTTTCCCTAGAAATTCGTTTCGGACATGCATATGCCTTTATAATAGTTTGTCACTTTTTCAATTCTCGTTCTTTTTTCACTCGTCACTTTTCGAATTGAAGAAAACCCGGGCAGTGCGTGTATTATAGCTAGTAATAAAGTAATAAAGTAATCCACTATTAATTCGCACTATTTCTTTAATCACTGCTAAATTCCTCAATTCACACATATTATTTCAATATGTAAGTATGAAAATTTATTTCGGTAAATCCTGATATAAAAGGTTTTGTACGTCCTTCTTCTAAATCATTGTTTCCCAAAGTGGGCCACGGGAGGCGATGGAAAATTCCAGGAGGGCGGTAGAAGCTATGAGTTTAGTATAGGATCCTATGCGTTGGCTTGGGGGGGGGGGACGATAAGAAAAAATTTATGAAGAAGGGGGCGATTGGACGAAAAGTTTGGGAAACTATGATCTAAATCAGTTTCCCAATTTTTTTTGTTCCATCTCTCCTTGTTCAATTTTTTTTCCTCATCTCCCCCAACTCAAGCGAACTAATAGGATCCTATGTTATACTCGTAGCTTCTATCGCCCCCCCCCCGGACTATTCCATCGCCCACCATGGGGGCGACATTGCCTACTTTGGAAAACACTGATCCAAATCAACATGGTATATTTCCGATTGATAAAAATCACACCATTCCCTGCAACATTTATTTTTTCTACTAACATTTAGCACTGACCACTTAACATTCCGTTTAAAAGTCACGCAAGGCCAAAATCGTTTATGGTGAAAGTAACATCCAGTTGCAAGTTTCATGTGAAACGATCAAAATGCCGAGCAAGATTTCGAATTTCCAGACGTATATCTGCTTTACTAAAGCTTGCATCATTCTACGAGCCGAAAGTATATTCACCCTCAGTTAAGAATATCAATTAGAATATTCTGTGTAAAAGATTCTGGAGGAAACGGTTGAACAAAAGGTAGATGCAGGAAAAATGATGACGACGATAATAAAAAGAGCATGCATCGAAATATCTTTTGTTCCCGAAAAACATTGAAAGATTCGGTAAAGGTGAGAACCAATGCCCGTGTTAGCCTTTTCTGTGGGTAATGTGATGTCTGTCTTCGGAAACTCGAGCCCTTCATTTTATTTTTCTGCATGTTCTTATTCACAAAGACATGCATTATTCAATAGTTAAGATGGCCGAGAGAAAATATTACATGTTATGATGTATGGTAATGATAATCGAGAAATGTGTGTATGTAGTAGAAGATGATGAAAACATCTTCTCTGTCGCTGTTGCCCATATACGTATACGCCCATATTTTGGCAACATCTTTTCTTACGGAATATTTCATTAAAATACATAGATTTCTATGATAGATAGTGACTTAAGGATTCAGAAATAAAATGGTCTGGGAAGACACGTATTGAGATAAGAAGTTTGTTTTGATATTTCGGTAATTCGTACCTGCATATGAGTTTTCTAAGAATTCTAGACACCAGTTTTAAAATGTCTACTACCACTACTACTACTGCTACGTAACCTCCAGACGAACCGTGACCCCCGCTGTGTCCCCATAGGATACGCATTTCCAACCCGTTGCTCGTGAGCACCTAGAGTGCTCGATGATAGTGTCGGATTTTGTGCTCGCGAGCACTTGAGCAACGTCCCAAGTAAACACCTTGTACAAATTGCATTGATGGATTGAAATCTTCCTGATTTCACGCATTGGTATGTCAAACTTGCCGTAAGGGTGCTCTTCTTTTGATGATGGGTGAAGGCAGAACTCGAGACTAGAAAAGGTTGAAGAGGGTAATAGGGTAGGAAAGTTGCCCTAGGGGATATAAGCTGGTTCGTCTCAGGAGACGTAGGCCACTGTGGAAAATCCAACGACATCCAAGACCGGCAAACCGCCCGCATCAGGCCAGACAACCATAAGATAACCAGTAGCAGGACTCCTCCCCCAATTCCTCCATCACCCACTCTTCCCCCATTTACTGTACATTAAATGTCCTATAAAATACATAGATATGGGGGAAGGGGGTGTTCCCCCATATCTATGTGTTTCATACACGGGCAGGTGCACAGACGCACATCGCTTACATGACACGAATCAGGCCCCACAAAAAAAGTAGATATACAAGTTATTATATGTATACAAGCATATGAGCATATACACAGCGTGTCAGAGGAAATCTGGGAACATCAATGTCCAGATTGGATAATCATACATAAAATACGAATACAATTCCGTTCAGAGCACATCTGTAGTGATGTGCACAGCTTATATATAGTGGATCCCACTTATAACGTTTTTCAAAAAATCGTCATGAAAAAACGTTGTTAGTGAGAAAATGCTTTAAACGAGAAATCTTAATGAGGATTTGTTAGAGTTAGGACCACGAAAATAAGTCGTACTAACCGGGAAAACGTTGTAAGTGGGAACGTTATAAGCGGGACCGACTGTACCATACGCGGAAGAATTATGCAACTATATAATCAGACATTATGTCATGGATATTACAAAATATAAAGGCCACAGATGCGTATTTTTGTTTTAAATTCACGAATACGTAATACTACTGCTAGTTAACCGTACATGTATCTTGTACACAGAGCATTAACTGGGGGACGGGGGGGGGGGGTAACTACCCTAGGCGGAAAAGTAGGGGGCAGCAGTTTCAGGTGGGAACGAAGAACATCATTAGAAAATTATCGAATTTTAAAATTGTGGGGGCCGGCAAAAAATTGTTTGTCCCGGACGACAGAAATTCTAGTTACGCTCTTGCTCGTACACATTCCTCTACGGAATTTCTAACAATTTGGTAAATGCTGGAATGTAGGTGAATTGAACATGAAGTTTGTTTCTATGTAATGCTTGTTATATGTAGTGCCGTCACCTGCCGTCAGTTTTTCTAACTAGGAATGAAGTGTGATGATTGAATAATTGCTTCGTTGAAGGCGTGTTGCTCTCTGCGGCGAGACTTTAACGGGTAGATCAGTCCGCATTTGCTCGTCAAAGTTGGGAACCTCAGATAATCAACTTCAGCCGACCATCACTGTAGTGACGGTGGGGATTTGAGAATCACTGAATGAATGAAAGTCCTCTGACATCTAATGATTTGAAATTTATTTAATATATACTCCCCACAGTTTTCTCAAATATTTCGCTCGTAAATAATATGATGCTTTTTCTTTCCTATATGTTTTGCAGGTCATAACACTGTGCCACCTTTTACTGGAGAGCCTTGGTTTGCGGAGCCGATTCCAAACGTTACGGTTGCCGAAGGTCGTGAAGCGACTCTTCCTTGCGTCGTGGAGAATCTTGGGTTCTATAGGGTAAGATATATATATATATAGGGTGATTCCACATAATTGCCTTTGGCTGCATTTTACTTTGGCGATCCGTTGATCCTACAGTAGATGCATGCTTCCAATTTAGAAAAAGTATCCAAATAACGTGTAGAACTCATATATACGCCATTCATGTTGCCAGTGGTTGTGTATAGTTATTAAAATAGAAATATTAACTTTCTATACAGACACCCTGCACTAAAAATCAAATTATATAGTTGTTTTCCTGTCTCTCCTGATGACAACAAAAAATCCATTTTTCTAATTGCAATATTCACTGAAATATTTAAATTGAAAAATTGGGAGAAACAACAGTATAAATTTACGGACAACACTTTTCTTTTCCTCGTTTATTCTGTCCTTTTTTTAAACTTTTCTCTGTTTTTTTTTTTTAAATTCAAATATCTCTAGCGCAAAAAAAATTGAAAAGCTCAGTAAAGAGATCCTATAAGGCCACATCAATTTCACTGAAACATCTGGATTTAATGTTGAGTTACAGACGCTGAAAGATTGACGAAGTTCAAATTCGAATTGTTGCCGAAATTTTTAATCGCCATTTTCGCAAACACCCTTCTAGCTGAGATCGGTCAAATTTGGCAAAAATTTGCCCATTCCACCAGCTTTCGAAAGAGCCTAGAGTAAACGAAATTGGTCATCTAGTTTAGGAGAAATTTAGTCGTCTGTTTGGAATACATCACTGAAATCTGCGTTCGTCGAAGTAATTTTAGTTGGTTTTGGCGACAATTTGATTTTTGTAATTTACTGATCTCTCGACGCTTGTATCTCGCCATTAAATACGGATATCCTGATAGAGGTGGTGTTACCCCTTGAAGGACTTTTTCTGCAAAATCAAATCTATAATCGCCAATTCCGAATTTCCGTCGAACATCTACTTCAACAAACGTTGATTTCAGTGATGTATCGCGAACAAAAGGCTAAATTTTCTCTGAACACAGAATACAGTTATGGTTTATTGTAGGCTATTTCGAAAGCTGGGGGGAATGGACAAGTTTTTGGTAAATTTTCCTCATTGTAGCTAGAAATTTATTTGCATTAGGTAATTGGTGATTAAAAATTTTGGAGACAATTCGATTTTGAACATTGTCAATCCTTCGACGTTTATAACTCGCCAATAATTCCAGATATTGCGACGAAATTGGTGTCACCTAAGAGGATGTTTTCTGCTTTTTTCAAATATGTGCTTAGTTTAAGTGCTAGACTTTCAGAAACTTCACAAATTTCGGTTTTTTCAGACTTGACGCATTTTTCCCCTTAATTTTGAGTCATACACGAGTTATATCCACTATAACTCGAAAACAGCTGGTGATAGGACAGGATTAGTAGAATGTTTCATGTTCCATTTGGGCTCGTCTATCACTCCCTTTCGAAAATAGGTCGGATTCACCCTGTACAAAAATATCACTTCATTTTTACAGAGAATTATGATTTCATTGTATACAACAGTGATTCCTAACGTGGGCGTTAACGCCTCCTAGGGGTGACAGAATGTTCCCGGGGGCGGTAGAAGCTACGGGTATAACATAGGATCCTATGGGTTAGATTGCGTATTTCATTTTGTACATTTCCGAAATAATAGCTCCTGGATTCATCGCATATAAAAATCAGCCGTTCGATAAAATCGAAATCGCAAAATAGAAGTCATTTTAAAA